>NC_064286.1:12244240-12388727 GCF_019186545.1 Solanum stenotomum | reverse complement strand
CCCCCCCCCCCCCCGCCTTCCCCTTATCCCCAAATTTATTTTATTTTAAAAAAAAGAAGCTAAAATAAAACAGACTCATTTAGTAAAATAATCCATGTGAGAATTTTTACATAATCAAAATGTATTAACTTTATAAAAGTACCATCATAAAATAATCAACAACAACAACAAACAACAACAAACCCAGTGAAATCCCACAAAGTTGGGTCTGGGGAGGATAGAGTGTACGCAAACCTTACCACTACCTCTCCGAGAACAAATAACTAATTTGGAA
This sequence comes from Solanum stenotomum, assembly GCF_019186545.1. Lineage (NCBI taxonomy): Eukaryota > Viridiplantae > Streptophyta > Magnoliopsida > Solanales > Solanaceae > Solanum > Solanum stenotomum. The sequence goes on along the minus strand of NC_064286.1, from coordinate 12,388,453 downwards.
ATTACTGAAGCAAATTTTTTTTGAAGATGATGTCAAAATGATTATAAATCAAAAGAAATTTAATTTTAGGCAAGGAAAACAAAGAATATGTAAATAGGGGCTAAACGAGGCAGGGTGGAGCTGAATTTAAGCAGGGCAGACAATTAAACGGGGTAGGGCAGAGGAAAAGTTTAGCAGGGGAAGACTTAACCCACTCCGCCCCACTGACATCCCTATTTGTGATGCATACAAAGCATCTACATCTCCCATTTCTGAGAGCTTAATCATATACATTTCCATTTCCTTCCAATTCTGTTTTTCCAGGGAATTTTATAATGATTTGAATTTGGTGAGATAGCCTGTTTGTTTTAAAGTAACTTTGACACTCTGGAGGGGAACTTGATGTGCATTTTCTTTAAACAAGCAAAATTTTAGAAACACAAATTGAGCATAAAAATTTAAAACGTCATAAAAAGAACACGGTAGCTGTGAAAATATTGGTTACGAGATAACCAACTTTTTAGCTATTCAAAATTTCACAAATTTAAGATCTTGCTGGATAAGCTAAAGTGCTCCGTCAAACAGATTGAGAAAGAATTGCTTGGACTTACAGCCTCAAAAGTCATATTCCTCTCCCACCACACATATTAAGCATACGTTAATAGAGGACCAACATGTATTTACTGATCAGACGTCAGCAGTTGAACATTGCTGGATCCAATAGACAAAAAAAGGTTTTACTGCGTAATTGCAAGTTTAGCAAAAAGGTTTTTGCGGCTTAACTGCAAGTTTAGTAAAAAGGTTTTACAAGGCGATTTTTTAACAAAAGATTGAATCCAAAATATTTTATTTTATCCATTTAAAAGTCATTGTTGGTCCAAATCATAAAAAGCAGCATGCAGTAAAATTTGGACTTGTAGCCAAGAATTAATCCAGAGTATATGTCTAACTTTCCACTAATTATGTAACACCCCATATTTGAAAGCAAACCAGATTTCAGATTTTTAAAAGTTGCAGGTGCAACCTACGGTCGCCACCCACGTACCTTGGTCTGACCCACTGCCCGTGCTGTGGGTTCGTGGTTCACCACTGCAACCCCTCCCCAAACCCAGCTCAGAAAATCGGCTAAGTCTCGACCCACGGTCCGTAGGCCAAACCATGGTCCGTGGTCTGTGTCCGTGGATCGAGGCCCCCTTTACCTAGCCTCTGATGCGGACGACGGATCGTCGTTCGATCCACGGTCCGTAGGTCTGATCATTGGTGAAGGTCAGCAGCCAGTTAGGGGGAAATTGCTGATTGGACCTACTATATGATAGATAATTGAATCCTCTTTCCAACGCCACCGAGTTTGCTAAAATTCGGCCTCCGAGTAAAAAGTTATGCTCGTTTTAGTGAAGCCCTGTCGAGCAGACTTGACCTACAACCCCAATCTACGGACCGTAGGTTGACCTACGGCCCGTAGGTCCCGTCCGTCGGTCACTCCGATAGCAGTTAAGTCAGGGGTCTTTTGGTCTTTTCCTATTTCGTTGGACCCCTAAGCTACGTCGTTTAGACCTTAAATTATGAGGTTTTAGTCAGTTTAAGCCTAGAAACATAACTAGAACTTACCTAAGTCAAATCATTAATCAAAACTTAGAAAATTAGAAGCAAGAGAGGAGTAAAAGTCGACCAGCCCTAACTCCAAGAACGCAGCAAGTTTTCTTCAATTCCATCCCAGAAATCAAAGGATTTCTCCGTGAAATTCGTCACCAGGTATATGGGATTTCACTAGTGGGTTCCTTTCACCCATTAGGTCCCTAGTTTTAAGTCAGTTTCTTGATTCCCTTATTATGACTAGACCTAGGGTTTCTTGAATGTTAGAATTGTTGGGTTCTTAGCTGTTAGAATGATCCAAATCAGATTAGTACGTTAATATTCAATTTATTGCATGAATTCTAGAACCCTAGCTATGTATTTCTTTAGTTCTTGAATTACACATGCTAGGTCAAATATTTCAGTTATTCAGTTATACATGCCTCAGTTATTAATGCATCAATATCAGTTTAATTGTTGCATCCTCAGTTTGCATTCAGTTTGAGCTATCCAGTAATTTACAGAAATTCAGTCATAATGTGTAAATTACTCAATCCATTGGGAGTAGCATAATACCGAGTTGGACTAGGGCTCAGCATACCCAAATAGTCCCAGAACTACCAGCCACGTAGGTTGCAAGTCCCCTCCGTGGCATCATTTTAGTGATCACGCCAGCATGCCTCTATACCTCTGGCAGGGTATATTGGGTCCTCTCGATGGGGCGTATACATCGGACTCCACATTTAGCTCATGTGGTTTTATTATCGGTTATTAGTAGCTCCCATAGTTCAGTCAGACTCCATTGCATTGACCACGTTTCAGTATTCAGTCTCAGCATGTTATAACTTGGTCATTACATTCAGATTAGTCATGTTCAGTATTTCAACATCTATATCATGTTCAGATTATATCATTACTTATTTGCTTTATTCAGTTATATGTTATTTCAGCTTTATTCTATCCTGCATGCTCAGTACCTTTCAAGTACTGACGCATACTTTGCGCTATATCTTCTCGTGATGTAGGTTCAGGTTCTCAGCATCCAGATCACGCTTAGATCGGTTCTCGATCGTCAGTTCAGTAGCATCAGTGGTGAGTCCTCATTCTTCGAGGACCAGTGACATGTTTATCTTTTCAGTACTTTTAGTCCTTTAGTTTCAGTTTTGCTAGATCTAGTTAGGGCATGTCCCAACATTTCTAGTTAGTTTAGAGACTTATTTCAGACATAGTTAGATTCAGCTTACAATTGAGTTAATATCTTCTTTGTATTAAACTCATCAGTTTTCATTCATCTCAGTTATAGTATATGGGTATTCCCCATCTTTTCATTTTATTCATGATGATAGCTTCCGCACAGTTTTGTTTTCAGTTTATCTTTAGTATGCTCATGATTACGCCAGCAGGGTTAGCTTAGGGTCACTTGTGATCCTAGGTCCCGTGTCCGCGTCTCGGGGATAGCCTCGGGGCGTAACAAATTAGATCCTGAGATATCTGCGTCAGAGAATAATTTCATGTTGCCATAAAATGTTCATCTTACTTTAAGGATACCTTAATTACCGATACAAGTAAACGTCCTGGTATATGATCTAAGGATTCTCAATGCAGAAGACTGGAACAACTTACTTGACGGAAATGAAGAGCAGCAGCTGCGAAGATTGCAATAATTACAGCTATGATCAAGAATATAAATGAAGCTCCGAAACGGTAAAACACTCCTGCAGCAAACCCGCAACAGACAACTGTAATGAGGCATATGAGACCTTCTGCCCTGCTAGAAATAGACTTGCCAAACACCTGACAGGCTGTCTTATCCTTCCAGCGAAGAGTCACAACACATGCTGAAACAACAGAATATCCTGTCTGAAACAGACCAGTATCCACATAAGTTATACGAAATCTTATATTAGCCAGATATAGTATGTAGACATTCAAGAAACAGGCCATGCTAACCATCTATTAATAGAACTATCTTTTTTCTTCTAAAATCAAGTGTAAGTTTTCTCTCCCCTCTCTCCATGCAGCACACAGATTTGAAAGTCATTGGTGCATCACTTAGAGAGACCATTTAATGTGACACAATGGTGCCTTATTTTAACAGATGAGGTAGGGAAAGCAAGTGCTCCGTCACTTTTCTTCTTCTTTTTACCATTGACAAGAAGGAAAAGAAAACATAGCCACTAAAATTTGGAAGTTGAATGAGATCTCGTTACAAGAATTGACCCAGAAACAAGGTCTTCTTCCAATCTGTCTTAGGTGCTTTAATTTTTGTCTGATTTATAGAGTTTTAGAAAAAGTGATGCAAACCTGAGACCTGTTCTGAGTTAGCATAGTTGTCAAATTTACGATGATTTCTTATTTATTTTAGTGCATGATGTTATATTTTTGGTCTTCTTCCAATCTGTCTTGGTGGCTTTGATTTTTGTGACTGATTTATAGCAGTTTTAGAAAAAGTGATGCAAACCTGAGACCTGTTCTGAGTTAGCATAGTTATCAAATTTACGATGATTTCCTATTTATTTTACTGTACTGTGATGTTATATTTTGGTATTTTTTTCATAATGTGTGTTTCTTGCTTTTTTCCAAAAGTCCAAGGAACCTTTTCACCTTTTTATGCTTTTGCTTTCTCTTATTTAATATGTAAAGATACTCTATTCATTTATCATAGCACCCTCTTGAGTAAAGGATATATATTCTTGCGCATTTCCTTTCCGAAAGAACTGTGAGCAAGAGTGCCAAAACATATTTTTGGGAATGAGACTCTTGTTAAGTATAAACTTAGTAATCACTATATGATTCATTCACCTCAACCCATATAGTCATTTAACATACACATGAGGAGCTCCAGTAAAAAACATGCAGAAGAAAGAAAAAGAATATACCAGGGTTCCTACTGAGAGAATGTGCGAGAGAATGTGCACATTAAAACATCCTGCTAAGACACTGGCAACAATTCCAACCCAAATTTGTGAATGAACAGGAGTGTGTCGCGTTTGATTTACTTCACCAAACAGTGATGGTAACAAACCGTCTCTTCCAAGGCCAAGATATAGACGGGACTGCTCATAAAGAAAATTCAACTCTTATGGACCAAATTCTTAGCTTGTTTAATGACATCAGCATCTTGACATAAAAGCAGTATACCTGTACATAAAGCCCAACCAGGAGAGTGGTAGTAAGTCCAGCAATAGCACCAATGCTGATCAATACAGACACATATTGTAAGCCCTTTGATGTAAAAGCATCAGCCAGGGGAGCATCCCCCCCAAGTGACTTGTATGGAAGCATCCCAGTGAGCACCAAGCAGACTCCAACATATAATGCAATACAAATAAGCAGGCTCCCGATTATGCCCAATGGCAAATCTCTCTGGTAACCGGGTTCATCATCAAACATATCAGTAAGTACAGAAAAAAGGGAATGATCAAAATCACTAGATACTTGTTAAAAGACAGGTCGCAAAAAGGGAATCATATCAATCAGTCTTACTTGTGGGCTTTTAGACTCTTCCGCAGAATTAGCAACTGCATCAAACCCAACATACGCAAAGAATACTACAGTTGCTCCAGTCAGTACAGATTCAAATCCATTAGGAGCAAACGGACTCCAATTTGAAACATCAACCTCAAAAACTCCAACAATGATGATAAAAATAACAATGACTACCTGCAGAGAAATTGTCTCTCAATCAGAGATCAGCAAGTCATTTTTATGACAATCCTAAAAGAATGAATCATTCAACTATTGTGTTCAAAACAAAGGAAAATAATATTATGACAACGGCATTCCTTGTTAAGGAAGTCCACACTGCAGGCACACGTGAATGGCATGATAAATGACAAATGAAACATCTCCTACTTAAAATCTATTATACAGTTCTGGGATTTTGGGAGACCTGCTACTGATGTAACTCATAACAGATATTCGGAGCTTTTCAGTAGAAAAAGACGAGCTACTGCCAATTCTTTAGTTTCTCCCCATATTTTCAGATTACTGTAACCTACATGTTTTTTTAAGAAAAGATTTTTTAAACTGTTAAGAAAACTTTTACCTTTATGTTTATGATTGTGAAAAATATTGAAAAAGAATATTATTGAATTGTGTGTCTACATTATTACATTGAAACCCTATTTATAGACACTAAATTAGACTCATTTTCCTACTAGGACACTACATTCATTTTCCAAGTAGGATATTATATACTATTACGATTCCTATTCCTATTTTAAGTAGGATTGTGTATACCTATTCCTATTCTAACACTCGCCCTCAAGCTGGTGCATACAAATCATATGTACTTAGCTTGTTACAAATATAATTAATACGAGAACCGATGAGGGTCTTGGTGAGATATCTGCAAGTTGATCACTCGCCTTCACAAAATTGACAGTCAATCTCAATGTGCTTAGTCATCTCATGAAATACTGGATTCAATGCATAATGTCAGTCAATCTCAATGTGCTTGGTCTCCTCATGAAATACTGAATTTGATGCATAATGTCGATAAAACACAGAGTGATAAATTCCTGAATTATAGTGTTGAACTTCCCAAGCCAAGCTTGAAAAGACTATTTTAGACCCTAGAGTGACTAACACAATCGACATACAAGGCTACCAGACTCCATCTAAACAACAAAACCAGGCGGTTGCCTCGTATAGACTTCTTCCTTGAGATCACTCTTTTTTTTTGCAAAAGCAAATCTGAAAAAGGAAGTGCTCGAAATCTGATATAAGATATATGGATCATCTCGAAATCAAGGGATGAGTAGATCTTAAACAATAAAGTCACCGTAAAACTGAATGAAGCATGCTCATATGCCGGATTACTAGATTTGATGGTTGAAAGTGGTCACAATCTGAGAAATAAAATTATATGGGTAAGGTCAGAATGATGGCACGACCCAACTGAAAAATAGAAATTATATAGGTAGGGTTGGATTGACGAACGACCCTACAGAAAAAGAGAAATTATATGGGTAGGGTTGGAATGATGGCACGACCCTACACAAATAAAAAAGTAGTCACCGGAAAGATAGCACGATGCTACATAAATCGGATATGAAAAAGTGGTCACCGAAAAAATGGCACGGTGCTACACAAATCGGATATGAGAAAGTAGTCACCAGAAAGATGGCATGATGCTACACAAATAAAAAGTGAGAAAGTAGTCACCGGAATGAAGCACGGTGCCACACAAATCAGATATGAGAAAGTAGTCCGAAAAATTGCACGGTACTACGCAAATTAAATATGAGAAAGTAGTCACCGAAAAGATGCACGGTGCTACGCAAATTAGATATGAGAAAATAGTATTGAAATGACAGACGATGACCCAACTTTTGCTAACATAGTCGTTGGCCAGACGAGCAGCATATATGGGTAATAGCCACCCGCCGACAGCGGAAGCTCTTTGATTCTCTACCAAGATCGTAGATGCTTTGATACCATGTGAGAAATATTGGCAAAGAATATTATTGAATTGTGTGTCTACATTATTACATTGAAACCCTATTTATAGACACTAAGTTAGACTCCTTTTCCTACTAGGACACTACATTATAATCCTTTTCCAAGAAGGATACTACATACTATTTCTATCTCTATTCCTATTCTAAGTAGGATTGTGTATACCTATTCCTGTTCTAATAATAATATTTTCATTTTATCTTATCAAACTTAAAAATTATGTTGGAATCTTTTAGATTAAAAAAATTATATCCTATCATTATCACTTCAATTTGGTTTGATTTTTATTTGCTTTTCTATTAGAGATGATTTTAATTGTGGGAAGAGTTCTAACTTGTTAAACTCAAGCTATAGGTATATGTACTTAAATCAGATAGGACTTGATTTCTGTCTTTTCCCCTTTCTCATTTCCTGTCGTAGCTCTAAAATTTCACTCTTGTCCCTTTTCTCATTTCTTCCTCATGCCTTCCTCTAATTCTCCATTTTCCTCATTATAATCTCTCCCTTCAACTTTCTCCCTCATCATTTTTCTTGTCCTATTTTTAGTGTCACATCCTAAAAGAAAAAAGAAAACCATGAATAGATGGACAATTGACGAGGAATTACATACGTATTCTTATACTCACATTTGAAATCATTTATGTTTATCGACATCAGAGAGTATCAGACACATCTAGTCCAATTATTTTAAACTACATACTTGTCAAGAAGGATCTTTTGGAAAATGCAACACCTCAGAAATTCTAAGACCAGATCAGACCGTATCTAACAGATCATGAGGATATAAGAAATTAGAGTTTCCAGAATTTTGAGATTTACGGACAACATCTACGGGCCATAATTGGAACCACGAACTGTAGATGAAGCTCATAGATCAACTTCAAAGGCTTGGTTTTCAACTTGAGTTTCACGAGCTAAAACCATGGGTCGTGGGTCAAACTACGGACCGGGGATTAGTCTCGTGGAATGATGTGCAGGAAAACTTAGCTACTGTTTCTACTGCCTAGCATTTACAGACTCAGTCTACGAACCATAGATGGAACCACGAGTTCTAGACTGGTCTCATGAATTGAACTTCTGAGATTGGTAATTTGATGGATTCTACGAACTATGGATGGAACTCCGAACCCTAGATGGATCTCGTAGATGGAACTTCAGAGACTCAACTTTTAGCTTGACTTCTACGGAAGGGATCTACGGCCCGTAAATCAATCCACGGACCGTGGAAGGCCCTCATGGAGCTTGCCGGCAGTTTTTCTTCCAGGGCTATTTTGATATTTTCCCACTCTTTTAATCCCTATACTATGTCATTTTAGCCTATTCTAAGTGGAATTAAGGAGAATTTAGTCAACCTAACCCTCCCCATTCACGCCTAACACCCAGAAATCATCATTAGTACGCTCAAGGTTCCTATAAAGTAAGAACTAGGGTTCTTCATCTTAAAGCTTCAGTTCAAGGTTTCAAGCTAGGGTTTTCCTTCCAGATATGTGGGAATTCATTGATGAGTATCCTTTCACCCATTGTGTCCTAAGAAAACCCAATATATCTTCAGATAATTAAAATATAGAATTTTAAGGTTCTTATGATTGTACGAATTTTGAAGTAATTCAGTTTTTCTTCGTTACCAGCCCTATCAATTTATGTTTTTTCCCATGAATTTCAATATGCTTGTTAAACTATATTTTTATGAACCCTCAAAATGCAATGTGTCTTTGAAATTTGCATGTTTCAATCAAAATATAGAAGTTCTCATTATCAGCTCATACTCAATTTTTTCAGTTAAAATGCATGAGATGTTTTCGGTTAAAGTGTCTACAATTTTAGTATCATGTATTCAGTATTCACGAGCTATTCAGTATTATCGGCATAAACTCAGTTGGGAGAGTCACTTAGCACCGAGCGGATTTTTGGGATGAAGCTCACTGTCAACGTTAGCTGAGACCTTTAGTAGCAACCCCTAAGTCCCAGATTCAAGTGCCACCATAGGTCTATGTAGCACCTGCAGGCACATATTATCAGCTTAGTGGTACCATGCCAGATCAAATCAGCCTCTATACCTTGGCGAGGTATATTGGGCCTTTTTTTATGGGAATTATGCATCGAACTCCATGTCTAGCTCACATGGTTATATGTCGACTTTAGTATCTCCCACAGTCCAGTCATTTAGATATTGCATGACCATGTATTCAGTTATTTCAATTCAGCACTTATCAATTGCATGTTGTTTACATGGTCATTGCAACTGTTCATATACATCAGCTCAGTCTTTAAGATTTAGCAGGTTCAGTTTAGTATACTTGTGATGCATGTCTCACATACTCAGTACATTCAAAATACTGACAGCATACTCTCTACGCTATATTATTTGATAATATAGGTTTGGACATTCAGCATTCAGGTCGCGATTAGTACGACTTCCAACTAGCTCAGTAGCACTTTGGTGAGTCCTCAACTTGCAAGGACAACCCTTGTGTTTTATTTCAGTTGTTTATATCTTTCAATAATCAGACAATCAGAATTAGCTAGGGGATTGTCCCAGCAACTCATCTTAGTAGAGGCTTTCAGACATTCAAATAGTAGCTCCACCTTATGTTTTATTCAGATGTTCCATATAGCATTTTGGATTTATTAAACTATTTAGATTCAGCTTCCGCATCAGTTATCTTCAGTGGATAATTAAATAAATCTTAGTGTCATGCCAGACCGTGGGTTAGCTTGGGGTCACTTGCGGCTCTAAGCACCGTGTTACGACTAGGGGTAGTCTTGGGTCGTGACAGAAAATCAATGTTGACTGGCTTCCTATCACTCTTGATTATTTAAGACTGCCCACTCTTCTTACTATCAGATTCCCCATTCCCCTCTCTCCCATTCCAAAATCATATTTTCAAGTTGCCGAGTATACTACAGTTCTCTTCCTAATATAAGAAGTAAATTGATTGCTACTCTAAGACTCGACAAATTAGAACCACAACTGAAACATAGAGTATCAGTGCTGATGACATTTCCTCCTATATGACAGCAGATTATCTGATTGTAGTGGAATTCAAAAAAAATCTAGATAAGATAAACAATTTATTAATCTGAGAAAAACCCTTGTATACAAACTGTATACATAAAAGTAGAGGACCTATACAAAAACATGGCCCTCTACAAATGATACACAACCTTCTATACAGAGATAAACTTTATCGGGGCAGTAAAAGCTATCTTACAATAAAAGCTATTTCTTTTTTATAAACAATCATTTTTCATCCCCTCAAAAGCTTTCCTATTTCTTCCTTTCCATAGGACCCACATGATGGCCAGCGGGGTAACATCCCATGCCCTGTGTTTCCTTTTCCTTCTTCTACAGGACCAACTATGCAACTCATCATTCAGTTGAACACAGCATCACTGAGCTACACACTGACCTAGTTCAAAACAACCCACCACAGGCATGTAGTCACTTCGCAGTGTAATAAGAAGTGATCCACATCTTTTTCTAAGCATCTATATATAAAACACTAGCAGATATATGTAGCTGTCCTCTTCTTCAGATTATGGGAGAACTTAAATCTCCTTACCTTAAGTTAACTAATTTCTGAACTTGCATTCGCAATGTTTACACTAACTTAAGGAGTTACACTTCGATATCAGAAGGACCTTTTACCCTAAATGATATTCAATCACCAAGAAGAACAAGTTCACCTATTATGACAAAAAACAAAGGACAAAGAGTAGATGGAAAGATCACCTTAGTCACTGTCATCACTGAATTTAATATTGAAGATTCTCCAACACCTCGACATAGAACAATTGTCAGAAGCACTAGGAGAATTGGAGCTAATAAATTAAAAGAAAATGCTCCATATATTTCTTCACTGCCATGTCCAACCCAACTTGGGATGTTGTTATTGAGGAAGGGAATGAGCTCTAGTGCAGTAATCACATAACTTGCTAAACTGCGAGCTATACTAGCTGCACCAATATGATAATCAAGCATCAACTGTGAAAATACAAGGAAAGCAATAATCTCGTTGAAAGCTGTATAAGCATACAAGTATGCTCCCCCAACAACGGCTGGAAAGCGTGAAGCTAACTCAGCATAACAGAGAGCATTGAGCACGCAAGATCCTCCTGCAATTATGAAGCTGACAGTGACTCCTGTACTAGAAAAAAATAAACCCTCATTAATGAAAAATTAATAACACATGCATACTATGGAAGAAAATAGCGCAAAATGGAAGAAACAGATCTATATAGGTGATACCTATTAGTTAGGACTGTATTTTAGTGATGTTGGTACGTTTACCATAAATCTTGTGCTTTTAATAGTCCTTTTAGCCCTATCTAAGATTTACATGCCAATGGAAAATGTAAAAACACCTAGTACTTACTATCATTATTATAGTTAGCAGTAGTAGTCCTAATATATGGACTATCAGTAATAGGTTCATTGCAAAGTCACTCATCAAATTTGGACCATGTTTTCAACATTATGGAACTGCCTGGATAATGCCAAAAAACTCCCTGGAGTTTTTGCAAAGCAGGAGCTGGAAAGGACTCTGTAAAAAGGCAACCAACTTTTGGAACTTTATTGCATCTGTCATATGATGAACACTATGGAAAGGAAGTAACCTTAGGATTTTATTAAGACAAAAAGAAAATGTAATTAGCCTTGAGAATAGATCTTTTCGTTTCTTAATTTTTGGAGTAATCAGATCTTTTTACAAGACGTTGCTGACATAATCAACATTAGTGCATTGCACGAACTGTAAAGCTCTTTCACAAGAACAATTTTTGTGCTGCTTTGTTTCTGATAAAATTCTTAGCCTTACGTATTATTTAATATGAGTTTAAGTTGAACTTAAATGGATCGACAGTCTGAGCGTTCATATACTCAACTCAAACTTACTTGGAATTGATGTATAGTTGTTGTAGTAGCAGTAGTAGTTGGGTCTAATATGAGCTTAAATGGAATGACATAGCCTGAGAATTCAAATACTCGACTCGAACTTGGAATTGAGGCATAGTTGTTGTTACTATAATAATATATGCATACTTGCAATGGAAAAGATACAAGTGACGTGATGTGCTTCTATTTCATTGAAGAAGCTTAATTAAAGATGTTAGAATATGAATAGGTTTATACAATCCTACTAGAATAGGAATAAGTTTATACAATCCTAGTAGAATAGGAATAGGTTTATACAATCCTATTTAGAATAGAATAGGAATAGTAAATAGTATCCTACTTGGTAAAGGATTGTATTGTAGTGTCTATAAATAGAGTCTCAATGTAATAATGTAAGCTACAACATCAATTCAATAATATTCTTTTTCAATATTTCTCACATGGTATCAGAGCCTCTATGATCTTGGTAGAAATTCAAAGAGCTTCCGCTGCTGGCGGGTGGCTATTACCCATATATGCCGCCCGTCTGGCCAATGACTATGTTAATAAAAGTAGGACAAATGATACATGCATGAACCCCATGTTCAAGGGAAGAAACTCAGTCAGACAGGTCACCATGCATCAATTTTCGGTGACTTTCTAGGGCTGTTTTGTGTCAACCCCATATCCGTTGGTATTTCTGTAGCACCGTTTCAACTTTCCGGTGACTACTTTTTCATATATAATTTATGTAGCACTGTGCCATCATTCCGGTGACTACTTTTTCATATTTAATTTTTGTAGCACCGTGCCATCATTCCGGTGAGTACTTTTTCATATATAATTTGTGTAGCACCGTGCCATCCTTCCGGTGACTACCTTTTTTTTGCATACCTGATTTGCGTAGCACCATACATCTCTCCGGATTACTTTTCATATTTAATTTGTGTAGTACAGTGGATTTTTTCGAACTATTTTCTCATATCTAAGTTGCATAGCATCATGTGTCTTTTCAATGACTCCTCAGATTTGATTTGCATGTTCCATTCATCTTTTCGGTGACTCCTCAAATCGGATTTGCATAGGGTTGTGCCATCATTCCAACCCTATCCGTACAATTTTTCTTTTTCAGTAGGGTCATGCCATCATTCTAACCCTACCCATATTATTTCTCTTTTTCAATGGGGTCATTCCATCAATTCGAACTATCCTATATAATTTCTATTTTCTAGTTGGGTCGTGACATCATTCCGACCCTACCCATATAATTTTATTTCTTAGATTGTGACCACTTTTAGCCATCAAATCTAATACTCCGACATATGAGCATGTTACGGCCAGTTTTTGGGTGACATGTTTAATATCGACTAATCTATTGATTCCAACATGATCCATACTTTATACTAGATTTTGAGCACTTTGTTGCTCAGAGGGGTTTAGTAGCCTTGTATGTCGATTATGTGAGTCAGTCTTTGCAAGTTTGGTTTGGGAAGTTCAACACTGGAATTTTATCACTTTGTGTTTTATCGGCATTATGCATCAAATTCAGTATTTCATGAGAAGATTAAGCACATTGAGATTGACTGACATTATGCATCAAATCCAGTATTTAATGAGAAGACAAGCACATTGATATTGACTGACATTATACATCAAATCCCGTATTTAATGAGAAGACAAGCACATTGAGATTGACTGTCAATTTTGTGAAGTCGACTGATCAACTTGCAAATATCTCACCAAGCTCCTCATCGGTCCTCATGTTAATTACATTTGTAACAAGCTAGGTACATGAATTGTATGTACTAGCTTGAGGGGGAGTGTTAGTATATGAATAGGTTTATACAATCCTACTAGAATAGGAATAAGTTTATACAATCCTAGTAGAATAGGAATAGGTTTATACATCCTATTTAGAATAGAATAGGAATAGAAATAGGAATAGTAAATAGTATCCTACTTGGTAAAGCATTGTATTGTAACCCTCAGGGGTTGGCCTGCTGGCAATTGACTTGAGCCTTGGGGTTTGCTCCCTTTCAAGGTCTCAAGTTCGAAACCCACTAGGTGCAAACAATTTCTGAGGGCCATCGGACTGGGTAAAACCTGAATTAACCGTGGTGCACTTGCGGGAAACTCCTTGCCGAGGGCCTGTGCACCCCCGGGATTAGTCGGGGCTCAAAGAGACTCGGACACCCGGTGCAAATCAAAAAAAAAAAAAAGCATTGTATTGTAGTGTCTATAAATAGGGTCTCAATGTAATAATGTAAACAACATCAACAATTCAATAATATTCTTTTTCAATATTTCTCACAAAAGATATGCTTACTCAAGCTAGATAGTAGTACCTTTTGTCCCATTTTATGTGACACTGTTTCTCTTTTAGTTTGTCTCAAAAGAACGACACTTTTCTATATCTAAAAATAATTCAACTTTAAACTTTTCATTTTAAATAAAGGAGATGATTTATAACCACATTAATGTCTATTGGCTATTATAAATGACAACTTTCAAAAATCTTTCTTTCTTACTCACAAGTTGGTGTGCCCAAGCAAAAACCATCCCATAAAATGAGACGGTAGGAGTAGTAAAGTTTTTACTAGCACCTTATATGTCATAAATGTAAATCTCATCTTGATTACAGAAAACAAATCGAAAGAGAGAACAAATACATGATAGAATTTACAAAGCAATAGCGCAGCGGAAATAGTTTGGATCGACATACCTCCAGCCATTGTTAGCGATATAGTCGGAGTCGTCGGTGTTTATTTTCCAATCCAACAATTCTTCTCTTCTTCAAAGATATTCTAAGCACTCAAAACTTCACTCTTAGATGGTATGAAGTTTTTAGAAGTAATGTGCTTGGGGACCTTTGAACCTAATTATTAGAATATGAATAGGTTTATACAATCCTATTAGAATAGGAATTGGTTTATACAATCGTGTTAGAATAGGAATTGGTTTACACAATCCTGTTAGAATATGAATAGGTTTATACAATCCTATTTAGAATAGGACTATGAATACAAATAGGAAAATGAATAGTAAATAGTATCCTACTTAGTAAAGGATTGTACTAGTGTCTATAAATAGGGTCTCAATGTAATAATGTAGACACAACAACAATTCAATAATATTATTTTCCTATATTTCTCACATGGTATCAAAGCCTCTATGATCTTGGTAGAAAATCAAAGAGTTTCCGCTGTCGGGGGATGGCTATTACCCATATATGCCGCCCGTCTGGCCAATGATTATGTTAACAAAAGTAGGACAAATGATACATGCATGAACTCCATGTTCAAGGGAAGAAACTCTGCCAGACAGGTCACCATGCATCATTTTTGGTCACTTTCTAGGGTTGTTTTGTGTCAACCCCATATCCGTTGGTATTTGTGTAGACCGTTCCATCTTCCCGGTGACTACTTTTTCATATTTAATTTTTGTAGTATCGTGCCATCATTCCGGTGACTACTTTCTCATATATAATTTGTGTAGCACCGTGCCATCCTTCGGGTGACTACCTTTTTTTTCGCATATCTGATTTGCATAGCACCATGCATCTCTCCGGACTACTTTTCATATTTAATTTGTGTAGTACCGTGAATTTTTTCCGAATTATTTTCTCATATCTGAGTTGCATAGCATCATGTGTCTTTTCAGTGACTCCTCAGATTTGATTTGCATAGTTCCATTCGTCTTTCCGATGACTCCTCAAATCTGATTTGCGTAGGGTTGTGCCATCATTCCAACCCTACCCATATAATTTTTCTTTTTCAGTAGAGTCGTGCCATCATTCCGATCCTACTCATATTATTTCTCTTTTTCAATAAGGTTGTTCCATCAATTCGAACTATCCTATATAATTTCTATTTTCTAGTTGGGTCGTGACATCATTCCGACCCTATCCAGATAATTTTATTTCTTAGATTGTGACCACTTTTAGCCATCAAATCTAATACTCCGGCATATGAGCATGTTCCGACCAATTTTTTGGCGACTTGTTTAATATCGACTCATCTATTGATTCCAACATGATCCATATACTTTATACTAGATTTTGAGCACTTTGTTGCTCAGGGGGAGTTTAGTTGCCTTGTATGTCGATTATGTAAGTCACTCTATGGTCTTATGGTCTGAAACAGTCTTTGCAAGCTTGGTTTGGGAAGTTTCAACACTGTAATTTTATCACTCTGTGTTTTATCAGCATTATGCATCAAATTCAGTATTTCATGAGAAGACCAAGCACATTGAGATTGATTGTCAATTTTGTGAAGTCGAGTGATCAACTTGAAGATATCTCACCAAGCCCCTCATTGGTCCTCGTATTAATTACATATGTAACAAGCTAGGTACATGAATCGTATGCACTAGCTTGAGGGGGAGTGTTAGAATATGAATAGGTTTATACAATCCTATTAGAATAGGAATTGGTTTAAACAATCCTATTAGAATAGGAATAGGTTTATACAATCCTATTTAGAATATTTAGAATATGAATAGTAAATAGTATCCTACTTGGTAAAGGATTGTATTCTAGTGTCTATAAATAGGGTCTCAATGTAATAATGTAGACACAACAACAATTCAATAATATTCTTTTCCTATATTTCTCACACTAATGACATATTTATAATCGTGCTTCCATCAAGAACGGTTAAGAGGTTATGAGAAGTTTTACAACATGGGATAATGGGTAGTTACCTACCTTCCCGTTAATGGGATAATGGGTAATTACCTACCTTCCCATTAGTGGGATAATGGATCCATGTAATGCGGATCATATAAAATAAAGTTTCATAAACATTCATTGTTACAACGAAATTTTAGAGAGGGAGAATGTTAGCATTTTGTTAATGATGATATGGTCCGTATTACATGGATCCATTATCCACTTCATGGACCCATTATCCCACTAATGGGAAGGTAGGTAACTATCCATTATCCCATATTGTAAAACTTCTCATAACCTCTTAACCATTCTTGATGGAAGCACGGTTATAAATATGTCATTTGGTTCAAAGGTCCCTAAGCACATAACTTCTAAAAACTCCATACCATCTAAGAGTGAGGTTTTGAGTGCTTAGAAGATCTTTGAAGAAGAGAAGAATTGTCGGATTGGAAAATAAACACCAACGACTCTGACAACAATGGTTGGAGGTATGTCGATCCAAACTATTTTCGTTGCGCTATTGCTCTGTAATTTCTATCATTTGGTATTAGAGCAATCTGAATTTCCTCTGCTTTGTTAGTTTTCAGAATTCGCTAAAGTCGCTCAAAATGGGTCTTAAAAATTCAAATCTTGTTTTGAAATCTTTGAAGCATTTTCTAATAATAAAAGGCAAAGAGATTGTTGTTTTGATTTGTGTTCCAATGATCACATAACTAGTGTATGTGACTGTTAGTTCTCTGATTTTGAATATTATATATTTAAATTATTATATTTATTTTATGTAATCTTTGAGCCTCTTTACATACATATATGTATATACATATTTTAAGCATATGATATTTAAGTTTGTTGCATAATGTTCAACAATAAATCTTGTATATGATTGAGATTTAATATTTAGTGATTCATATAATTTTATTTGATTGAGATTTAGCCACATCAATCTTAATTAAATGATATTATATGTTATGTTTTGGATCACTTAAAGAAATAAATGTCTAAGTGATCTAGAATTTATTTGATTAAAGTTTAGCCACAGCATCTTTAATTGAATAAAATTTAAAGTTAAGGATCACATAAAGTAATTTTTAGACATTAGAATTGTGATTAATTGTGCATGATATGATAACTTAAATTCTTTATTATTAAGTTGCATAATTAATTAAGATGAAATATTAAATACTTTTCATAATTACCCACGGGAATTATGAATGAGAGTTTAATAGTTTTGTCATAAAGATAGAATATCATGCTATTAAATTGAAAATTTTATCATAAATATGAATCTAATTGAATTAAAAATTTAGCCCATGGGAAATCTTTATGTCAGTAGATTCAATTTAATATAACTTGCCTCAAATTTATATTAAGTATGTATGTATATTTTTGCAGTTATGCAACCTGCAAATTTCTCTGATATATGTGATATTCCCAAACTGAATGGTGAGAACTATAAGATTTGGAAGGAGAGAATTCTCCTTCACTTAGGGTGTATGGATATTGATTATGCTATCAGGAAAGACGAGCCACCTATTAATGAAATCAGCACTCAAGATGAGATTGTTCTTCATGAACAATGGGAACGCTCTAACCGTTTGAGTGTTATGTTCATTAAGACCAAAATCTCTGCTGGTATTCGTGGTTCTGTAGAACAGTATAACAATGTCAAGGCATTACTGAAGGCTATTAATGAACAGTTTGAGACTTCAAATAAGGCACTGGCCACCACCTTAATTATGAAATTCTCATCAATGAGGCTCACCGGTGTGAGAGGTGTGCGTGAGCACATTATGAAAATGCGAGACTTACCGGCTCAACTAAAGATTCTTGAGGTCGAAATGTCTGAAACTTTTCTTGTGCACTATATCTTGAATACTTTACCTGCACAGTATGGTCCCTTTAAGATCTCTCATAACACACATAAAGATAAATGGTCTATTAATGAACTCATGGCCATGTGTGTTCAGGAGGAAGGTCGACTGCTGATGGAAACGGGAGAAAGTGCAGTCATGACTACTCAAGGAAAGAAGACCAATCAAGCCAACAAGAGGTCTAAAGGAAAGGCACCACTTGAAACTGACATCAAGAAAGAATCCAAGTGTCGCTTCTGTAGAAAGAAGGGGCACATAAGGCAGGATTGTGTCAAGTTTCAACAATGGCTTGTTAAGAAATGTACTTTTATCTCTCTTGTTTGTTATGAAGCTAATATGATTGATGTTAATCATAACACGTGGTGGAAGTCATTCGCTACTCAGATTCAGACTTTGCTGGCTGTGTTGATTCATGGAAATCAACTTCAGGATACATATTTATGTTAGCCGGTGGAGCTATATCTTGGAGAAGTGCCAAATAGACTTTAGTTACTACTTCCACTATGGAGGCTGAGTTCGCTTCTTGTTTTGAGGCTACCTCACATGGTGTATGGTTAAAGAGTTTTATTTCTGGGCTTAGAATTGTCAACTCTAAATCTAAGCCATTAAGGTTATATTGTGACAATTCAGTTGTTGTCTTTATGGCTAAGAATAATAAAAGTGGTAGTCAAAGCAAACATATCGACATCAAATATCTAGCCATAAGAGAAAGTGTTAAAGACAAGAAAGTGGTCATTGAACACGTTAGCACTGAAGTAATGTTAGCTGATCCTTTAACTAAAGGCATGCCACCGCTGAAATTTAAGGATCATGTAGTCACAATGGGACTCAGTCCCACTATGTAAAATTTCGTTGTAACAATGAATGTTTATGAAATTTTACATAGTGGGAAAATGATAGAAATTACAGAGCAATAGTGCAGCGGAAATAGTTTGGATCGACATACCTCCAGCCATTGTTAGCAATATAGTCGGGGTCGTCGGTGTTTATTTTCTAATCCGACAATTCTTCTCTTCTTCAAAGATCTTCTAAGAACTCAAAACCTCACTCTTAGATGGTATGGAGTTTTTAGAAGTAATGTGCTTAGGGACCTTTGAACCAAATGACATATTTATAACCGTGCTTCCATCAAGAACGGTTAAGAGGTTATGGAAAGTTTTACAATATGGGATAATGGGTAGTTACGTACCTTCCCATTAGTGGAATAATTGGTCCATGAAGTGGGATAATGGATCCATGTAATACGGACCATATCAGCATTAACAAAATGCTAACAATACACACATAAATATGAAACTGAACTTCCCATTCGAAACATGATTTGAAAAATTATCTCCACATACTAGATATGAAGCAACTTATCACATAACTACAAGAACGTCTAAATATTTCTTTAACAAAAAATTTGAAAAGGTCATAATCATCCTGAAGCAATATTTTTAGCAATATAACTATGATCTAACCAGGCAATTGCCTATAATCTTTTTCTCCACAATTCACCCCACACTTGCAAATATTTCAAAGTTAGGTTTATAATCATTCCACAATTCATAAGGTATTTTTCCAGTTTTTTCACAAGGAATCCTACTTTGCAAATTGCAAGTGACATGCAAATAATACTGAAGTGAAGGTCATTTACACATTACTAATGTATCCTGATCCTCTCACTTTGATAAAATTTAATCAAGTGTCACGACACATGCTCATTTGCTCTTACTTTCTAAATTCTACACCGCCTCTCACCATCTTAAATTGAAGGATTATGTCTTCATAAGACATATCAATCATTGAGTGATTATTGCCTCATCATAGTGTTATTTAACTTGTTAGTTTATTATTTAAATTTTGTTGTTCCTACTCTTCTTATACAGAAAATTAATCCAGCGGACTCGAGCACTAGTTATACTTGATCATACATATATTGTTCTAATTTCCTTTGTTTCTCCACGATTCAATATTAATTTTTAATTAAAAATACATTAATCTAGTCCGTTTTAGCGGCCACAGTTATTCAAATTAACTTTCTGTATAGCAAGCTGACCTGGACCAGTATCGTGGGCGACGGTGCCGGTTACAACAAAGATTCCGGCGCCGATAGAAGCTCCAATGCCGAGAAGAAGAAGATCAAAGAGACTTAGACGGCGGACAAGACCTTCGCCGGAGGTAGCACGAATTGTGGTCTCCGACGGCGGAACTAGTGGTTTGGACCGGAGCGCCGACGACCAGAAGTGAGAAAACCATGACGGAGCCGAAGGTGAGGAAGAAGATTCAGAGCGTTCCCAAGTACTCATATTTGAATTTCCGATTCTCTCCTCATCGTCCACAACAACAGCATAAATTAGGACCGATACTAAATAACTAAGCCACGTGATTCAGATGGAACAAAGTTAAAATGACTTTCGGTTAAAAAATATATTTCATATAAAAAAAAGTAGGTAATACTAAATGGCCAGAAATTTAAAAAGTCTATAATATCCTCTTTATTTTAAAATAAATTGATATGTTTTTATTTTTTAATTAAAAGGTATTAAAGTTAAAAGGGTAAAAATGTTTTAAAAGGTGAAATAACATAATGTGAAATACGTTATTTTACCATTTTGGCCAAATTCTGGCCAAAAGGATTTTTCCAAATATTTATTTATAAAAGCAGGAACTCCTAACTTTAATGTTAAATTACTATAATATCCCTAACTTACGTAGTGACTTTTTTGGTGAGTTGTGACTTTTCTAATAAGTTGTGACTTTTTTTAAATGGGCTGTGATTTTTCGATGAGTTGTGACTTTTCCAAAGAGTTGTGACTTTTTCAATAAGTTGTGAGTTGTGACTTTTCGAAAGGATTGTGACTTCTCGAAAAGGTCATGACTTTTCAAATAAGACACAAAAAACTCTTGTTCATACTACTCTTTGTTGACTATAAATAGAGGAGTTTCCTTACATTTTTCAACCACAATTTTTTTAATCTTCTACTCTTCTTCTTCTTGCATTTTAAAAAAAATCATGTGATTTATTGACGTTGAGTAAGTTCGAAGTTCATCGGAATATGAGATACCACTATTCTGATGAAGTAAATTGTTCTATCCTAAGAGGGTATATTCCTTAACCTTGAGTATTTGAGGAAAATCATTTTAATGATATAATAATTATTTTTTTGCTTAATACATACATTAGTATGTAATGTTCCAATATATGGAGTTAATATGATGTAGTCTAAATTCCTTTATTTTTGTTAATTTCTCTTGTGATGTAGATATATGCTTCTGCATATCTTTTTCAAAATTTATTAAACTTCTCAAAAGTAGAGAATTGTC
Organism: Solanum stenotomum; assembly: GCF_019186545.1. Classification (NCBI taxonomy): domain Eukaryota; kingdom Viridiplantae; phylum Streptophyta; class Magnoliopsida; order Solanales; family Solanaceae; genus Solanum; species Solanum stenotomum. Next base: position 12,366,717 of record NC_064286.1, on the reverse strand, counting down.
AGGATTTATTTTTTTTATGCTCAAGACAAAAAAATGACTTTATTTATCAATGTTACTTATGTGATTTAGATTGTAAGGAAGTTTGCTTCAAAATATTTATTACTGTATAAACATTGCCCTTTTGTTTTACTAATTTACTATTTGTTAATATTTAAGTATTTTCGACGAAGAAAAGTTTATATGACTTGTAATAACATCAGTTGAAGTTTGTATTAGTTTAATTTTTATTGTAGTCTAAATTCATTTGTTTTTGTTGACAATTTCTCTTATGATATAGATATATGCTTCTGGATATTTTTTTTCCAAAATTAATAAACTTCTCAAGAGTTTGAGAATTATCACGAATTATTTTTTTGATGCCCAAGACAAAAGAATGAATGTATTTATCAATGTTACTTATGTGATTTGGATTGTCAGGAAGTTTGCTTCAAAATAGTTATTACTATATAAACATTGCCCTTTTGTTTTACTGATTTACTATTCTTTAATATTTCAGTATTTTTTACGAAGAAAAGTTCATATGACTTGTAGTAACGCAGTGGAAGTTTGTATTAATTTAATTTTTATTATAGTCTAAATTCATTTGTTTTTGTTAACAATTTCTATTCTGATTTAGCTATATGTTATCACGATTTATTTTTTTTGATGCTCAAGACAAAAGAATGAGTTTATTTATAATTACTACTTATGTGATTAAGATTGCCAGGAAGTTTACATAAAAATCATTATTACTATGTAAACATTGCCTTTTTGTTCTATTAATTTACTATTTTTTAACGTTTCAGTATTTTCGATGAAGAAAAGTTCATATGACTTCTAATAACGCCAGTTGAAGCCTGTATCAGTTTAATTTTTATTATTTATTTAATAGCTAATTTTATGAGATATATATTTGATTAATTCATATATATGTGTGTCACAAATGTATTATCAAGTTACCAAAATCTTCTAACTTCAAAATATATTATTTTAAAATTTTTCGAGTTCTTTTTTTAAAAAAAAACTAACAACAAATGTGAAAATATGTGAATATATATGAAGCATTTAAAATTTATCATTCACAATATAAATTTTATATTCAGTAATATGGAATAAACATTTTCATTTTGTCCCTACACTAAATTAAAATCTAATAACTATAAAAAAAATAGTAACATTAATTAAAAGTCCTATTTATGTAATTATAAAATTTATTAGAAATTCATCTATTGCACGTTAATTCTTTAGTTATAACATTATAAATTCTCTTAATTATTACTAATTATTCTAAATGTTATTCACACTCTTTTATATTCTTTAGTTATAAATATATGAATTCTCATAGTTATTACATTAATTATTTCTATCTTTCATCTTTCCTTATATTAACTTTTGACCAATAATTTTTCATATTATTATACCGGCCCTATATATGTGATAACACGGTGTTGTTATTTTTCCTTGGACGAATCATGCTTGGTTGAATAAATTGATTTTTTTTACAAGTATATTGAACTATATCTTTGTTGGTTATAAGATAAACATGTGATTATATGATTTCACAGGTAGAATATATTCTTTAATTTTAATTTTTAGTATTTTCAGTAAAAAAAAAATGAAACTTTTCTCAGTTAACTATGGACAGTCAGATAACTATTTTTGAGACAATGAAGACGTCAAATATGAGAGCCAACAAAAAGAACGTCATCTATTATATTATAACTTATAAAATAAAAATTAATATACATAAATAGTTTTAAAAAATGAAATGTAATTGTTCTCCACATGTTCATATGAATAAAATACATAATTGAAGAAAGCATACTGAGCAATAACATAATCTGAACTAAATGTAAATGCTAAAATATACTTAAGGCTGAGCTAAATGCAATGACCAAGTACTAATCATGAACATGACATACCGAGACTGAGTGTTGAAATATAACTGAAGACCTGGTCAAATGCACTGAAGTCTGACTGTGGGAGCTACTATTAACCGACATAAAACCACGTGAGCTAAACGTGGAGTTCGATGTATACGCTCCATCGAAAGGACCCAATATACCTTGTCAGGGGTATAAAGGCATGATTGTTTGATGTATACGCCCCATCGAAATGACCCAATATACCTTGCCAGGGGTATAAACACATGAATGACGTGATCAATAAAGTTGATGCCCAACAGAGGAGACTTGATAAACCTACGGGGCACGTAGTTCTGGGACTATGAGGGTACGTTGAACCCTAGTCCAACTCGGTCTAAGCCTACTCCCAACTAGAATGTGTATGACACAACAAAACTGAAATACTAGATAGCTCAATGTTCTAACATGCAAATCTGAGAATGCAACATTAAATACTGACAATGAAACATTTTTAACTGGAGCATGTATACATGTTTAAACTAACCTAGCAAGTGTAATTCATGAACTAAAAGAATCTACACAACTAGGATTATGGCGTCACTATTTGTATGAGGTGCTTTGCGAGATATTCACCGATCATCAGAGTCTTTAGAACATCTTTAGTTAAAAGGATCTAAACTTAAGGTAGCGTAAATGGCTTGAGTTGCTGAAGGACTATGATGTGGCCATTCTATATCATCTGGGCAAGGCCAATGTTGTGGCCGATGCTTTGAATAGGAAGACTCCTAGCATGGGGAGTCTTGCAACACTTAGTATTGAGGAGAGACCATTGGCTAGAGATGTTCAGATGTTAGCTAACAGTCTTGTCCAGTTGCAGATTTCAGAGGAGAGTGATAGGATAATTGCTTTTATTGAGGCTCGGTCTTCTTTAGTCGAGCAGATTCGTAAGTACCAATTTGATGATGAAAAGTTATGTATTATTCGAGACAAAGTGTTGAGAGGGGAAGCCAAGGAGGTTGTCTTTGATTCTGATGGGGTCTTGAGGATCGGAGGTAGGATTTGTGTGCTCAAGACGGGCGAGTTGATTAGATTGATTCTTGAGGAGGCTCATTGTTCTCGATATTCCATCCATCCGGGAGCGGCGAAGATATATCATGATCTGAATCAACATTACTAGTAGTGGGATGAAGAGGGATATTTCAGACTTTGTTTCTAGGTGTTTGACATGCCAATAGGTCAAGTGTGAGCACCAGCGTCTCGGGGGTGTATCTCAGAGGATGTTTATTCCTACTTGGAAGTGGGAACGGATCACTATGGACTTTGTTGTGGGTTTGCCTACCACAGTGGGTGGTTATGACTCCATTTGAGTTGTTGTTAACAGGCTCACCAAGTCTGCCCACTTCATTCCGGTTCGGGTGAAGTATACGACGGAGAAGTTAGCCGAGTTATATATCAGTCAGATTGTGCGATTACATGGAGTTCCGATTTCTATTATATCTGACAGAGGTTCATTGTTCACTTCCCATTTCTGAAAAGCATTACAACATGGTTTGGGTACTCAGTTAGATATGAGTATAACCTTTCACCCTCAGACAGATGGTCAGTTCGATCGGACGATTCAGGTGTTAGAGGACATGCTCCGAGCATGTGTGATCGATTTCGGTGCTAGATGGGATCGACATTTACCCTTAGCAGAGTTTGCCTACAATAACAGTTATCACTCTAGTATTCAGATGGCCCCATTTGAGGCGTTGTATGGCAGACGGTGTAGATCTCTAATCGGTTGGTTTGATTCAGCGGAGATGGACTCTTTGGATACAAACTTGCTTAGAGATGCTATTGAGCAAGTCCGTATGATTCGGTATAGACTGTTAACAACCCAGAGTCGACAGAAGAGTTATGTAGACCGGAGAGTTAGAGATTTAGAGTTAATGGAGGGTGATCATGTTTGGCTTAAAGTGTCACCCATGACGGGTGTGATGTGGTTCGAAAAGAAAGGCAAGCTTAGCCCTAGATTCATTGGACCTTTTGAGATTTTGAGCCGAGTGGGAGAGGTGGCCTATAAGTTGGCCTTGCCACCTAGTTTATCGGTAGTTCATCATGTTTTCCATGTCTCTATGCTTCGGAAGTATATTCGGGACGAGTCTCATGCGCTTTCACTCTATTAAGTGGAGCTAGGCCCAGACTTGACATTCGAGGAAGAACCTATAGCTATATTGGATAGGTAGGTTCGAAAGCTTGGGACCAAAGAGATCGCTTCGGTGAAGGTGCAGTGGAAGCATCGTTCAGTTGGAGAGGCGACTTGGGAGACAGAGTCCGACATGCGTGCCAGATATCCTCAACTTTTCGAAACTTCAGGTACTTGCTTTTACTTTATGTTCGAGGACAAACATATTTTTTAGTGGTGGATAATGTAATGACCCGACCTCGAAAGGTCATTCTTTATAATTTTGAATAGTTATTTAACTATAATTAATTAATTTGCGGGTAACTTGTTTATTGTTAATAATAATGGGCCAAGTTTGAAATATTAAAATAGGTTAGTAGAAATTATTACTTTTAATACATAATTAATTTAGAAAAGAAAATAAAGAGGAGCAAAAAGAAAACTGACCTGCGGCGTGCGTTGAACGAAAAACAAGAGTGCAGGTATACTCAATTTTGTGGATGAAAATTAATGTTTTTTAATTACATATTATTATATTAGTATTAGATTATTATATGTTGGTATGGAATGAATTGGATCTTCTGCAATATTGTTTGTTTTCAAATTGATGGGCAAGTATTATTTATGGGTTACTGTTGACAAGTTTTAGTGGAGGTAACCAATATTAAATATTATTATATAAGTATAATGATCAAGAACATCGGGCATTCCTATTCCAAAAAGGCTTGGATTGTAGGCTGATTTATCTTGGTGGAATAAGATGAGTGTCATCACATTCATTTTTGGATTGTGACAAAGGCTCTATCATTGTGGCTGTTAGAACATGCACAACAAAAGAATCATTGAAACGATCTTACATAATAATAACATGATAATATAATCTGGACGAATTAAGGAAACACTAACCTTTCTAAACTTTCACAAAACTCGTTCAAGAACAGAAAATCCAAAACTATTGCCTTCTACTATTTTCCTAACTAACCTTTTTCAACCAAAACTTGTGTGGACAAGTATGTATTATTTTCCAAAAAAGTGATCCTCTCCTTTTATACCCATAGAATTTGGTGGGGGTTTACATGACTGGGTTGGTTCGAGTTTTTCAAATATCAAATCAAATCATTTGTGTAAAAAATTTAAATTTATAAACCAAATCAAACTAATAAAATTCGGATTTTTTCGGGTTTTTCAACTTCGGGTTGATTCGGGTTTTTCAAATAGCAAACCAAATCATTGTGTCAAATTTTTAAATTTATAAATCAAACCAAACTAATAAACCTCGAATTTTTTTCTTCAGATTTTTGGATTTTTTCGATAAAGTTTGCATACAAACACATAATTAACTTGTGCTTCAAATATTTCTTTAGTCCAACCAAAATACAAATTATCTAAGGTATTTCTTAAAATAAATAACACAAAATATGAGATGAGTACTGATGACACAAAAATATTCAATAAAAAATAATAATGAAATCATCATATAAAATAAATATTGCAAAGTCATAATGAAAATGATCATAATTTAAAAGTACTAAATCATGCTAAAATAAGTTTAATAAGTATTAGGTACATTACTAAATATTTAAGGAAAATTAAAATTAGATTATGTATTTTAATTGCCTAAACCAATGTAAAACTAAAGAACAAATATTCAATATTATTGTCATTCTTAGTGTTGAATTGATTTTCTTTTTGCATTAGTATTAATTTGATTTTGATTTAAGTTTTAGTATAATTATCAACATCTATGAACTATAATCTTTATTGTACCATTCCGAATTCTAAGTTTTAAACTTGAAATAATATATTAAAAGATAAAAATTATGAAATAGTATAAGAAATATTTTAAAATTATATCAAAGTAAATATTTTTATGTATAAAATAAAATTTTAATTACATATAATGTCGGGTTGGTTTGGTCTCGGGTTGATTTGTTTTAGTTAAAATCAAACCAACCCAAATATAGTCGGGGTTTTTTTTTCCAATACCAAACCACTAGTCGAAATTTTTTTTCGATTGGACTCTATTTACGGTTTGATTCAATTTTCGGTTCGATTTTGTACACCCCTAGAATTTGGCATACGAATTTCAGCCAATATGAAAATTCAAGAGCAATCAAGAGGCAATAAAGAGCCATTAAACAAAAACGTTTTTTGCTTTAATTAGCAAAATGTTTTTGCCCTTGACATTCAAATAATCAAATGTTTGTAATTCAAATGTATATAGAAGTTTTTTGAAGCATCGAAAAAATTTGAAAACCTATTAATCCAAATTACCGCCGCCGTCGTCTATTACCCGGTGGCTATGACCACCAATTCACCTGGGCATCCCCTTTTGGGGATAGGACAAGCTGCCACAGAGAGTGATCCAGAGCAAAGAAGGCAATATGCTGCTGTCTTGTGTCCCCCGACACAAAAAGCCAAACCAATTCCGATGAAACCTATCGCATATTTACACGGGGAACCTAGAATCGTGTGGGAGGAGGAGGAAGTGGAGCATATGATCATTAAGGAGAATTTGGAATTTGCAGTAATAGGCAAATTTTCGTATGGATGGCCGGAGATTCAGGAAATACGTAAATTGATTCCGAAACATTGCGAACTGAAGGGAGAATGCAAAATAGGGCTACTAAGCAATAGACATGTGCTCATTAGGGCTTCATGTTTGGAGGACTATGTCAATTTACTATCCAAACCTGCTTTTTATTTATTACATCGGGGATGGTCTTATCCAATGAGAACTTTGAAATGGGATCCGATGTTTGATCCGGAAAAAGAGACTTCAAGGGCAATTGCTTGGATATCCTTTCCAGCATTACCACCAAATTTTTTCGTTAAGGAGGCTGTTTTCTCACTGGTAGCTGCTGTGGGGAAACCTTTACAGCTGGATCTAGCCACAAAGAATCAAACTAGACCTAGTTGCGCAAGGGTTAAAGTGGAGGTGGACCTTTTGAGTGAATTTCCAAAGAGAATTAATGTGGGAGTGAGGAAACATTCTGGGGAAATCGTGGAGAAATGGATCCGTATTAAATATGATTATGTGCCAAAATATTGTAAGAACTGCAGTATTCAGGGGCATAATGAGCAAGAATGTTATGTGATACATCCAGAGTTATATCCAACAAGGGAAGGGAGTGGAGCTGACGATGTTATCAGAGATAAAGGCGACAGAGAAAATAAGAGACGGGATGATCATCATGTGGAAAGAAAGGAACCAGGACAAAACAAGGAAGAAGATGCATTCAAGGAACAGAAAAGGAAAAAGGGGGGATGGGAAAGGAAAGCTGGGCAACTGCAGGTTTGGAATCCAAAACACCTTCAACAGGGGAAAGAGGAAGAGATCATGGGGAACAAATTTGATGCATTGGGCAGTCTGAATGATGAAGAGGCTGACGAGAATACACAAGGGGATGGAGCTAGGGACAATAATATGGGAAACGAGATTGGATCAACAAAAAAATGGGTAGAGGAAGTTTTCAATGGAAAAGAGAGGATAGGCGAGAGCTGTAGCAATAAAAAAGTGGCGGATAAGGAGAGGTTGATTACAGAAGACAAAAGAAATAATATAGCAGTGTTAGATACTTCTCAGACAGGTGATAAGGATGATAATGAAGAGAGGGAGAAAGAGGATGAGGGTAGTAAGGTGGGGAATATAGGGGGAGGATCGGAAGAGATGGAGCGTCAGGGCAGTTCAAATTTCGTTGAAGACGGAGTCAATGAGTTGCAGGACCTTACTGAGGACGAAAAACAGCGTCGAAGAGATACAGAGGAGGATGGAGAAGTGAATGAGAATATTGATACAATAGCAAGAGATGGAGATCTCTCACCAAGACAAATAAATAATTTGAAGAGTGGAGTTAAAAAAACATATCTCCCTCTTCAAGTTAAAACAAGGAGCAATAAGGATACTTCTGGGGAAGTTTCTCAATGATTGGAAAAGCTCTATTTTGGAATATCAGGTCGGTTAGGTCTCAAAAGGCCTTCGATAGACTGATAGATCTAAATAGGAGACATCATTACAAATATATAGCTCTACTGGAACCTTTTCAAGGACCACATGAGTTAGAACAATATAAAAGGAGATTGGGATTTCAAAATGCTTATTGTAATTGTGCAGCCAAGATATGGATATTTTGGGATGATGATTGGACATGGGAGGTGGTAAGAGATAACATTCAACATGTCTCCATGAGGTTTGAAGCGGGAAATGTCAAATTCATGGTTACAGCTGTATATGCGAGATGCGATGCATTGGAAAGATTAGAGTTGTGGGAGGAAATGGAGGAATTAGCAGGAAATAATCAGATTCCATGGCTAGTAGGTGGGGATTTTAATGTTATTTTAAATGAAGAGGAGAAACAAGGGGGAAGAGAATTTACGTCCTATGAAGCGATGGATTTCAATCAGTGTATCAATAAATGTGCATTATCAGAGGTTAAGTCTTCTGGGAGTAAATTCACCTGGTGGAATGGAAGAATAGAGGGAGAATGTATTTTCAAAAAGTTAGATAGAGTGCTCTGTAATCAAGATTTTGAGCAGATTCTTCCTACTAGCAAAGTGCATCATTTAATACGGCAGGGTTCAGATCATGCGCCTTTGCATTTTATTTGTAATTCGGAGGAGGAGTCTATAATTCGACCGTTTAAGTTTCTTAATTTTTGGACGAAACATCCAAAATTTAGGAAAGTGGTAGAGGAGAATTGGAAGGTGGATTTTAAAGGTTCACCGTTTCTGGAATTTCAAGCAAAGATAAAGAAGGTTAAGCAGGCTTTGTCGTGTTGGAGTAAAGAGACTTTTGGGAACATATTTAATCAAGTGCAGACGTTGGAGGAGGAAATAAGAATAAAGGAGATGCAGTTGGAGATTAATCCTTCACCTGGAAATAGACAGGAACTAAGCAGAACAGAAGCAGACTTGAAAAAATATAGATACATGGAGGAGGAATTTTGGAGACAAAAATCAGGGATGAGATGGTTTAAGGATGGAGATAGAAATACAAAGTTTTTTCACAATTATGTGAAAGGACGAAGGAAGAAATTATTCATCTCCGAAATTACTACGGCTCAAGGGGATAATGTGACTGGTAATGAGAACATAGGAGCGGAGGCAGTGTCATTTTTTGAAGATCAATTTAAGGAAACAAATACAAATGATGATGATAGCATGCTTGATTTGATCCCGAGAATTATCACTCCGTTGCAAAATGAAGAGATGGGAATATTGCCTAATAAGGATGAGGTGAAAGAGGTGGTTTTTGCGTTAAATGGGGATAGCACAAGTGGTCCAGATGGTTTTTCAGGGGAATTTTTTCAGAGCTGCTGGGAAATAGTTGGAGAAGATATTACAGAAATGGTGCGAGCTTTCTTTTGTGGGCATCAACTGCCTAGATTTATCACTCACACAAATGTTGTACTGCTGCCAAAAAAAGAGAAGACCAGGAATTTTTCTGACTTGAGACCAGTAAGTCTAAGTACCTTTGTTAACAAAGTTATTTCGAGACTGCTGCATCAAAGAATAACAAAACTGTTACCAAGTCTCATATCTAGAAATCAGTCTGGTTTTGTGAAGGGTAGGAGTATAACAGAGAATGTGTTGTTAGCTCAGGAGATAATAAGGGACATAAATATAAGAAAGAATTTTCAGAATGTGGTGGTGAAGCTTGACATGGCTAAAGCATATGATAGAGTGTCATGGTTTTACTTGACCAAAGTGTTAAGAAGATTTGGTTTTTCAGAACTGATTATTGACATGGTATGGAGGCTGGTTTCTAACAATTGGTATTCAATTTTGGTGAACGGACAACCATATGGTTTCTTTCACTCCTCAAGGGGATTGAAACAAGGAGATCCTCTATCCCCAACTTTGTTTATCATTGCGGCAATTTGAAATGGCTTTGAAGGAGCTTGAAATTTGGAAATAGTCATTTTTTTGGAAAAATTAAAAAAAATCTGGAAATTTGGTTAAGTATGGAAAAAAATTAGTTTTTGGCCAACTTTGAGTAGTCGTAACTCCTAGCTCAGGATGAGTTAGGAGTAGTTCCAGTTATGGTTGCGAAGCTCGTGGAATGACCTTTCCAACGCCACCGAGTTTTCTCGATTCTGAGTTCTTAGGAGGGAGTTACGCCCTTTAGAAGATGGGCAATTGGAAGGGAAATCCGTCCGGAAATTTAGGGGCATTTTGGTCTTTTCCCAAATTCTTTCTCTTGAGGTTACATGGTGTGTTAGGCTGATTTGGATCATTTCTTTTATCCCATTTTAAAGAGAAAGAGTTAGGGTTTTTGAGAGGAGAAGAAGAGAAGAAGAAGAGAAGAAGAAGAGAAGAAGAGGAGAAAGGAGATCAACAAGTTTCCGTCGTGGATTATCGTCGGGGGTGATCCCTAATAGGTATGTGAGTTTTTTTGTGTGGGTTGATCCTTTCCCTCACACACACCAAGTTTATTCCATGATTTGAGAAAAGATTGGGAATTGTTGTTGAAGTGTTGAAGTTGTTAGTTGTTGTTGATATTGTTGTAGAGGTTGTTGAAGTTATTGTTAGTTGTGAGACTTGATTGGGTTGTGCATTTAAGTTGAAACCTATTGTATGTTGAGGGGATTATGATTCTAAGAGCTATGACCCTTTTGAAGTTTGATTCACTATCAATTCGCAGAAGTTTCTGGGCTGTCGGTACCCATCTACGGGCCTGACCTACGGTCCATAGATCGATTGACGGTCCATACTGGTCAACCGTCAATCGGATCAGGAGTTGGGTTTTTTGGGGCTTCGATCTACGATCGCGACCTACGGTCCGTGACCTGACCTACGAACCGTAAGTCAGGACCGTAGGTCAATACTTAGTCATTTTCTTAAATGAATTCTGGGGAAAATCTCTGACGCGAACTACGGACCTGCAGTACGGACCGTAAGTCCATCTACGGTCCGTCGATGGCATCCGTAGGTTCCACCTGTGTCACCAGAAACCTGAAGTCTCAGCCAAGTTTCCCCCACTCTTTCTCACTTTCTCATGCATGTTCTCAAGTATTATACCTATGTTGTATGGTTGTTCCGGCATTCCAAAGTACGTCTAAGCATTTAAGAATCCCTCCATAACATGTGATCGAACACCTGGAATTCATAATTCCGTTTTCAAGGAAAGATAGTTCCCAAGTCAAGTGAAGTCAAGCTTAGAAGCAAGCAAGTCCTTAAGGTTTTCCAAGAGCCTTCATTGAACGTTTTAACTTCATTTTAAGGCTTAAGTTCCAAGTTAAGTATTGAGTTTCAAGTCAAGTCATAAGTTAAGAGTTTCATGTTAAGTTAAGAGTTTCACATCAAGCCAAGAGTTCAAGTAAAGTAAAAAGTTTAAAGTTGAGTTCTTTTCTCAAAGGTATTAGGGAACTATGTATTCCCAAAGAAGTTTTAAAGAAATGTTTTTACATTTAAACAAGGTTGGAAACTGAGATTTCCAAAAGAGCCTTCGGGCTAGTTTTGAGTAATTATCTCATATCAGCAGGAAGAAATGTGTTTTAAAAACATAAGAGCCAGTACATTTTTGGGAGTAGTATCGAGCACCGAATTGGGGGAGCGTTCAAAGAACCCACAGCCCCCATAGAACCATGTTAGCCACCATGGGTAGAAAAGGATCATACTTTTTAGATGAATCCTTTTCAGATTAGACTAGTGGATCCATTAGGCAGTTCAGGTCTTATACCTTTGGCCGGGTATAAGATGCTCTGGCAGCGTGAGGTCGATCGCTGTATCATCACTATAGCTCTTATGTGATGGTTGTCGGTTAGAGAAACTCCCACAGCAGTTATTGTATTTTTATATACATCAGTTCATTGTATTTCTATATACATTTCAGGCTTATTGTATCTTTGTATACACACAGAGTTTATAGCATGTTTTAAACAGTCTTTCTTTATATCGCACTTGTTTTAAATTGCCCTATATTGAAAGAAGTCAGTCAGGTTGAGTTGAGTTGAGCCAGGTAAGCTATTCAGTTTCTTCCAGATTTCCTTCTAACCTTTGTTGCTTAGCTTTCCAGCTTGCATACTCGTACATTCCATGTACTGATGCCAGTTGGCCTGCATCGTTTGATGATGCAGATTCAGGTACCCCGGATCAGCATCCTGCACGTCATTGATCCAGCTGAGCACTCCGGAGTCAGTGGTGAGCCTCCTCGCATTCCGGAGGACTCAATTATTTTTGTGTTCTTAGTTTATGTTTTATTAGGATGTTGCGGGGTCTGTCCCAACATCCATCTCAGTATTTTAGAGGCTTCATAGACAGACAGTCAGTCAGTTAGTTTTGAGTTTCTCATCTATATATATATGTAAATATTCTATTTTGAGATTCGAGTTGCCTTTATGGCCATATTTTATAAGTTAAGTTGTTTTGTAATATTGCATTGCATTGAGTTATTTTGTTGAGGTTTCCGCTAAGTTAAGAAAGCCAGGCCAAGGGTTCGCTTGGGGCCAGAAATGGTCTCCGGGTGCCGGTCCCGCCCAGGGTGTAGGCTCGGGGCGTGATAGTCTACTTACACTAGGAAGCAAATCCAAGTGGAGCAATCCAAATCAGGTGAAAGTCAGCATACACAGAAGAACCAGAACCTTTCACTTCAAAATGATCAAGTGGGGACAATTGCAAATGAATAAAGTAAGGAGGTTACAGTAGAAACTAAAGAAACAACTAATGTTTCTACTTCAAAGGAGAAGGTACAGGAATCCAGTAACATTGAGGAGAATGGTTGTAAGCAACAGATTGGACAGGAACAGGAAGATACTATAGAAGAGACTTCTCAGCAAGACTTCAGTTCTAGTTCAACTAATCTGCCAACAGAAATCATTGAACAAAAAGGTGTGCATCTGGTAGTTGACTTTAAGACAGATCAACTATCACAGGCAGTTGAGAAAGCTGATGATGCACCAGCAGAGAATTCCTCATACAGGTATTTTCACTGAACACTGATCCCCACTGGGGAGGCGGAATCTGTCCACAGAAAGAAAGTACTAGTACAGGATGGATTTTCACCAGAAGGAAGAGGAAGAAGCAAAAGGCAAAAAATCAAAACAATACCTTTCTGGAAAAGGAAAATGATATTTGGCTGACAAACATAACTCGTCCTACATTGCTTGTATACCAAGTCCCACCGCTACTTAACAGCTAAGTTGCTCGGACTCGGGTGCGGGTATCCGAGACAGATGCGAATCCGAGAGTTGAATTCAGCAAAATTTAAATTTTAAGATTTGAGGTGCGAATCCGAGTATGGATACGGGTGCGGGGATTCGGCTAAAAATATTCAATAATAAAAAAAATATATATATAATAATAAAAATAAAAATAATAATAAGTAGAATAGTAATAATAATAATATTAAATATACTTTTTAATATAAATCACAAGTAAAACGTAAAACACTATACTTAAAAGTATATATATTATAGATGTACAAACATAAAATATAAACTAAATAAAATTAGAATTCGATTTGATTTTTCGGTTTAATCCAAATAATGCACTCTCCTACATTGGGCCATTTAAAATTATAAATTAATTATAACTTGTTACTAATTATTTTTTTAAAAAAATTATAATTCCTTTTATTTATTATAAAAAAAAAATCATATATATATAGCCTAACTTAAATTAGATAATACAATTCATAAAGTGTTGTGCGTTTCCTCTTCTTCTCCCAAGAAACCCTTCGCCTGCTCTATGTCTTTTCAAGAAAAAAAAGTTTTCCTCTGTTCTTTTTCAAGAAAAAGTCTTTGAATCCTTTCTTCTTTCCCATGGAGCCTTCGTCTCCTCTCTGTTCTTATACAAGAAAAAAGTTTTGGCTCCTCTCTCTGTTCTTGTAAGCTTTGCCTCTTCTCTATTCTTTTCCATGGAGAAACCAAATCTTGTGAAAATTTCGGAGAAAAAGTCGTCAACTTTCTGCGGCCATGAAACTGATCTCTTCTTCCCCAATTTTTTTCTCGACTCTGGTCAAAGTATCCGGATCGGATTGACCGAATCCGACACGCACCCCGCACCCGCACCCGTAGCAGTGTTGTGTCAAGAAGGGTTCGGCTGCAAAAATGAATGAAGAGTCCCCGCAACATAGCTTAACTGCCTAAAAATGCTTATTTTCCAATACTAGCCCAATTGATCACCTTCTCAGCAATCTCCAAGAAATTGCATCGTTCATCCAAAACCTAACCACATCACTCCATTATATCTACGCCGCCTCCTCCCCGTTACCGGAGGCCCTAGAGCATGTCTCTCCCGCCCTTATATTAATTGCCAATGCACCCCCACCCTCATGTCTTGGCACCTTGTAGCTCTCATTGCCTATGTTGCGCGGGCTCTTCATTTTTGTAGCTGAACCCATCTCGATGCGAAACTGGTGTGAGCGCGAGTGCGGGGTGTGTGTCAGATTCGGTCAATCCGATCCAGATTCTTTGACCAAAGCCAAGAAAAAAATTGGGAAAAAAGAGTTTAGTTTCATGGCCGCTGAAAGTTGATGACTTTTTCTCCGACAAAGTTGTCACGAGATCTGGTTGCTCCATGGAAAAGAATAGAGAAGAGACAAAACTTACAAGAAGAGAGAGAGAGGAGGCAGAGCTTTTTTCTTGTATAAGAACAGAGGAGATGAAAGCTCCATGGGGAAGAGCAAAGGATTCAGAGTCTTTTTCTTGAAAAAGAACAGAGGAGAAAACTTTTTTTCTTGAAAAGAAGCAGAGCAAGCAAAGGGTTTCTTGGGAGAAGAAAGGGGTTTCTTGGGAGAAGAAGGGGAAAGGCACGGCACTTTATGAATTGTATTATCTAATTTAAGTTAGGGTATATATATATGATTATTTCTTTTTTATAATAAATAAAAGGAATTATATTTTTTTTCAAATTAATTATTAACAAGGTATAATTAATTTATACTTTTAAATGCCCAAATGTAGGAAATCAAATCAAACTAACTACTACTACTACTATTACTACTATAAAAATGATAAAATTGTTAATTTTACTATCATAAATAAGTTCCTTACTTCAAAAGGGCCTAATAAGGCAGTCCAAATCACCTTGGTCGTGCATCACTTTCTATGTTAATAAACAAGCTGAGCAAGAAAGAGGAGCACCTCGACTGGTAATAAATTATAAACTACTTAATAAAGCGTTACGATGGATCAAGTATCCTATTCCTAATAAAAAGGATTTATTAGATAGAGTTTATGATGCTATAATATTTCTAAATTTGATCTAAAATCAGGTTATTGGCACATTCAGATAGCTGAGTCAGATAAGTTCAAAACAGCTTTTAATGTGCCAATGGGGCAATTTGAATGGAATGTTATGCCTTTTGGTTTAAAGAGCGCCCTATCTGAATTTCAGAAAATAATGAATGATATATTCATACCCTACAGTAATTTCATAATAGTCTATATAGATGATATCTTAGTATTTTCCAAAAATGTGGAAACTCATTTTAAACATCTTGAATTATTTAAAAAGATAATTATACAAAAGGGCTTGGTTTTATCACAACCCAAGATGGCTTTGTTTAAAACAAATGTCAGGTTTCTTGGTTATAATATTGAAAGAGGAAATATCAGCCCTATCAATAGAAGTATTGAATTTGCTTCTAAATTTCTTGATGTTATTACTAACAAGACTCAGTTGCAGAGATTTCTTAGGAGTCTTAATTATGTTGCTCCTTTTATAAAGGATTTGGCAAAAGATACAGTTGTTTTATATGACAGACTGAAAAATAATCTTAAGGCATGGTCAGATGATCATACTGAAGTAGTCAAAAGAATTAAAGAAAAGGTTAAAAACCTTCCTTGTCTAACGTTGGCCAATCCAAATTGGGCTAAAACGGTAGAAACGGATGCTTCAGATATAGGATATGGTGGAGCATTAACTCAATATTGTCATGATAATAAACGTCATTATATCATTCAATTTTATTCTGGCAAATGGAATACAGCCCAGAAAAATTATGCCACTATAGCTAAAGAAATTTTAGCTATTGTAAAATGTGTTCTTAAATTTCAAGGTGATCTTTATAATCAAAAGTTTTTAATAAAAATTGATTGCCAAGCAGCTAAGTTTATGTTTAACAAAGATTGTAAACATGATGTTTCTAAACAAATGTTTGCAAGATGGCAAGCTTTACTAGCCCCCTTTTATTTTGAAATACAATATAAAAAAGGTGAAGATAATAGTCTTCCAAACTTTCTTACTAGAGAATATCTAAACTAATTATAATCAAATGCGAATTGTTCGCAGAATTCTCTTAATTGCTTTCTCTCATTTAAGCGATGTCGCTTAATCTGTTGATTCAACTTAATTTCATTACACAAGGAAAGTCCTTCCTAGACAAGTACTTATAAGCTTTCCATAGGTATAATCATCATAATTAATACTATGATTTTCTCCTCTAATGGCCTTCCTGACCCTTTCTGCAAAGAGAGTTGGTAACCCATCTATAAACTTGGATTTCCAATGAGTGCTATTACACTCTGGTAATTCCATAACTCTACATAAGAACACATCCTTATAATACCTAAATGATGTAAGAGTCTTACATCTCAGGTTTTGAAGTAGAGTCTTGATGGTTTCACTATTATCCGACCATCTCCCTGAAAAATGTTCTATAATATTTAGAACCAGTGTATAAACTGCATTCTAGGTATATTGTTCTCCTTCTTGTTTTACTGCCATGAAAACTTTATCTCTTTGATCCTGGTTGAGATAATTATCCCATCAACCTTTTAATTGGCTAGTAAAACCTATTGTTATCATATCAGCGATAGTCTTATCACTATTTTTGTTAGTTTTACAGATAGTACTGTACATAAGCATTCGATGGACAATTGTATAAATCTGTCTATCGGTATAACCATCAATGTTCCATTCATTGATTTCCTTACCATTATAACTATTAGTTATAATGTGTTCCATGTTCTTCCAACAAAACATCTTGTGGAGTGGGCCTAGGATAGTAGTACATCCTTTGGACCGGTTTCCTTGCATATCTTACTGAGATTTTATTAATATCATCAGAAAAATTATTATTATTCCTAGGTTCTCCTTCTGAAAAATTCTCAACATTTATAGGTTTTACACCACCTCCTTTGAAATTCTTTTCCAAGAAATTCTCAAGGTCTGAATAATCCTTGATCTTGAAGTCATCAATTTTTGGCGGAGGCTGAAGACTGCTATGAGCGACAATCTCTTTCTAGCATTGAGATATAGTTATGAACATGTTTACACATAAACCAAGGAACGAATGCAACTAATTTATTAATTTTTGAATCAACAAGATCTTTATAAAATTCTTCTTGAAATTCATATTGTTCTTCTTTATTAAAATTCTTGAAAAACCATTTTCTAAATAGTTTCCATTTTTTTCGCTGAAAATCTTAGCGATTCTGGCTCTTGCCGGGGAACCCGGACTAAAATCTATTAATTTGTCAGACATCATAAAACAATATTACGAATCTAGTCCATCAGGAAAATTCATTTCAGATTTAGTATATCTAAATCCGAGCTAGGTCTGGGGACAGGTCTAGCAATATTATCTTTATTAATTTTTATATCATCGCATCTATAAGTTTCTCTAATTTGCGAGGTAGATGCACGCGAAGGAATCTGTACAATATAATCGACAAGAGATATATAAGAAGAATTAGATCTAGTTATTCTAGAGGACATGCTATAATTATCAATTTGCATGTTATTAGGTTCTGAAAATCTAATCTTAACAGTTCCATCATTCAACTGTTCAATTTCAGAAATATCCGTATTAATATTATTTCTAGGTTGGGTAGCCTTCTCAATAACCCACTCTTGTGGAAAATCAATTTCTTCCCACTTGATAGGTCTTCTTGTGACTACCTTAGATTTATCAAAATTAGTTTCAATTAAAATAGTTTCATTTTTAAAATCAATTACTTAGCACATAGGATTCAAAGTATGCAATAATTTATAGTAAATTCTATAACATATACAAACAACTTCAGTGCCAGGAATATAATCATAACCATGAAGTTTAACATTAGAGAATTTAATGAGTTCTCATCCTGCAACGAAATCCGCAAGTTAGGATAAGCATTAAAACAAACTGGTTCATAAGCAAGACTAGTTTGAATTGTCCCTATAAGAGACTTCTTCCAATTATGATTTCTACCATCACGTAAAGCTGCTATAAAACTTTCTGGTAGGCCCCGCAGAGTAAGGGGCTTAAAAGCCACATGTACTAAACCGATATGCATAAATCTATAAATATCCATATAACAACCAAATTGCAAACTTTTAAAGAAACTCAAAAAATGTTACAAAGAGAGAGGGGGTTCTGAAACCTACCTCATTACTACAACTTAAGTCCTCTTATATAGAGGTAGAAAACTTAAAAACGAATAAAAAGATGGCCCACACTTTTTCTAATGGCCAATAAGAAAATGATCAGACCGACAATATAATGTGGCCTTTACTTATACACTTTGGCCAGCTCCACTAACCTTAATAAAAGTTTTGGCATATTACATGTGGCCAACAAACTTTTTTCTAGCTTTATTAAAGTCTTCATTATTTTGTCTAAGGGGCCCTTATTCTTTGGCTTTTCCTTTGACAATTGTAGATGTGCTGGAAGATTCTTCCAATTGTTGATTTTGCTGAAGAGAGCGTCTAAATTTACGTTTTCATTGCTATCAACGTTTTGGCCTTCTCCCGCTAGACATGTGGCATCATTCTCATCGTTGGTATGACTTGCTGATGCCATGGAGATATCATCCTTAATATCAATATCCAGATTTTTCATTAAATCATTTTTAACTTTTTCCATGTATAAGGCTATAGCCTCTAATCTAGAAACAATTCCCCTTTTCATGTGGAGTTTTTGTGAGATCTACTTAAAGGGGCTTAGAGAATCCTCTTGTGGTTCAGATATTTCTTGAACATGATAATTATTAATCTTATCATTTATTAGATTCAGGATTTCTTGACCATGGACTTTGCCATCAAGGTCTTTGTTGATTAATTTACTCCAAAACTTTGTATAAAAAGTTCGTAGTAAACAAGGGAATCCTTCAGAAGTGCTATTAACTTCAAGATTCCACTTCATAATCCATGGAACGGAGAATTCTATAAAAAAATACATTACCGCCATTCCTTCGAAGAAGATATTATCTTGCGCCATACTCATGAGTTTGGGAGATATATCTACCCATTCTGCGTATAAGCTTTTGTATTAATCATAGTATTAATTATGATGATTATACCTATGAAAAGCTTATAAGTGCTTGTGTACAAGAAGGACTTTCCTTGTGTAATGAAATTAAGTTGAATCAACAGATTAAGCGACATCGCTTAAATGAGAGAAAGCAATTAAGAGAATTCTGCGAACAATTCGCATTTGATATTCTCAAGCAAAAATCTAAGGAAAAGGAATATACTCCTAAAACGGAAAAATCTTCCAAAAAAGATTATGAAAAGTGGAAGAAAAAGAGAATTGAAAAAAAGCTTAGAAGAGCTGAGGAAGGAAAAGGAGACTCTTCTAAGAGAAAGAAAAAGTATCGCCAGAATTATAATAAGGCGGATACTTGCCACAAATGTGGAAGATTTGGTCATTATGCCAAAGATCGTCGAGTCAAGGAAAAGATTAAAAGCCTTGATATAGATGACAACATAAAGGATTCTCTTATAAGTCAATTCTGAGTCAGAAAGATCAGAATCAGAAGTTAGCAGTGGTAGAGGGTCCTCAACAAGTGAAGATCTTAAAGCTCTTCAACAAGAAGATTATATGACTTCTGAAGATGAATGTTCACCTTGCCAGCAAGGGATGGCATGTGAAAAGGATAATGATGAAGATGATCTTTATAAGATCTATTCTCAATTTAAAGAATGAGTCTTAATGTTATTGATAATGACAAAGTTTTGGAGCTCTTACAAAATATCAAAGATCCAGATATAAGAGCTCAAATTATTGATAAAATCAGTAATACTTCTACCAATAAGGACAAGGATCATATTCCTGAGCAAATACCTACTAAAGAAGGTTCATATGTCATGGTAGAGGTTAAAAATCTCTTACTGAAAAGGAGAAAATTAATAAGTTCTCCTACTACTATCAGTGATTTGAAAAAGGAGATTGATAATCTCAAAGATGATATTGTCCATCTAAAAGAAAAAAATGTGGTTATAGAGGTTAGACTGGATGCTATCCAAACTCGTCAGGATTTAGATAATGTTTCTGAATCATCATCTTCTATTGAAGGAGAAAATAATAGTCTTGATTTTATGAAAAATATTTGTTTGAAAAATAATAAAGCAGACTTTTATACAGTCTTAAAGCGTTTACTTCTCAAAAGTTTTATACTAAAATCACTCTTCTTATAGATTACAATTATAAAAAAGAGTTTATAGCCCTTACTGATAGCGCGACTGATTTAAATTATATCCAAGAAGGACTTATACCTTCAAGATATTTTCATAAGGCTACTCATAGCCTTCATTCTGCTAATGGTAGCAAAATGAATATTGAATTTAAATTACCTAAAGCTTTTATTTGTAAAGGAAAGAGTTTTATTCCTCAAAGCTTTGTTTTAGTAAAAAATGTAACCAATCAAATCATTTTAGGTGTTCCTTTTATAAATGATATTCTCCCACTTACTCATTGGGATAATAATAAAGTTATTGGTACTTGGAATAATAAACATTTTATACTCGAGTTTGTTACAAAACCCTTTACTAGGATGATAAATGATTTAACTAATAAATTAATTTCAAAAAATAATCAAGTTAATTTTATAAAACAAGAAATTAATAGTATTGAAGTTGATCATATTTTACAAAATCCTAAATTACAGGAAAAGATTGCTATCTTAGCTAATCAGTTCTCTCTTGATATTTGCAGAGATCACCCTAATGCTTTTTGGAACAGGAAAAAACATGTAGTTAATCTTCCATATGAGGATGATTTTGATGAGAATAATATTCCAACCAAGGCAAGACCTTGTCAGATGAACTCGGAATATTTGGAGTTATGCAAAAAGGAAATAAGTTCCTTACTTCAAAAGGGCCTAATAAGGCAGTCCAAATCACCTTGGTCGTGCACCGCTTTCTATGTTAATAAACATGCTGAGCAAGAAAGAAGAGCACCTCGACTGGTAATAAATTATAAATTACTTAATAAAGCGTTACGATGGATCAGGTATCCTATTCCTAATAAAAAGGATTTATTAGATTGAGTTTATGATGCTATAATATTTTCTAAATTTGATCTAAAATCAAGTTATTGGCAGATTCAGATAGCTGAGTCAGATAAGTTCAAAACAGCTTTTAATGTGCCAATGGGGCAATTTGAATGGAATGTTATGCCTTTTGGTTTAAAGAACGCCCTATCTGAATTTCAAAAAATAATGAACGATATATTCATACCCTACAGTAATTTCATAATAGTCTTGTTAAATTAGGTCTTAGGCCTAACTCACACCCCAAAAGCTAGCTCAAAGGGAGGAGGATTGCCCAAGCCTTATAAGGAGTCCACCCATCTCATTAACCACCGATGTGGGACTTTTGTCATTCTTTAACACCCCACCTCACGCCCAGTGCTTAGCATCTGGTGCGTGGGCAATTTTTTATTTTGGGGGCCCCAACATCGGGTGAGACGGGCCCTGCTATGATACCATGTTAAATTAGGTCTTAGGCCTAACTCACACCCCAAAAGCTAGCTCAAAGGGAGGAGGATTGCCCAAGCCTTATAAGGAGTCCACCCATCTCATTAACCACCGATGTGGGACTTTTGTCATTCTTTAACAAGTCTATATAGATGATATCTTAGTATTTTCCAAAAATGTGAAAACTCATTTTAAACATCTTGAATTATTTAAAAAGATAATTATACAAAATGGCTTGATTTTATCACAACCCAAGATGGTTTTGTTTAAAACAAATGTCAGGTTTCTTGGTTATAATATTGAAAGAGGAAATATCAGCCCTATCAATAGAAGTATTGAATTTGCTTCTAAATTTTCTAATGTTATTACTAACAAGACTCAGTTGCAGAGATTTCTTAGGAGTCTTAATTATGTTGCTCCTTTTATAAAGGATTTGGCAAAAGATACAGTTGTTTTATATGACAGACTGAAAAATAATCTTAAGGCATGGTCAGATGATCATACTGAAGTAGTCAAAAGAATTAAAGAGAAGGTTAAAAACCTTCTTTGTCTAACGTTGGCCAATCCAAATTGGGCTAAAACGGTAGAAACGAATGCTTCAGATATAGGATATGGTGGAGCATTAACTCAATATTGTCATGATAATAAACGTCATTAT
The DNA here is from genome assembly GCF_019186545.1 of Solanum stenotomum. Classification (NCBI taxonomy): domain Eukaryota; kingdom Viridiplantae; phylum Streptophyta; class Magnoliopsida; order Solanales; family Solanaceae; genus Solanum; species Solanum stenotomum. The sequence goes on along the minus strand of NC_064286.1, from coordinate 12,344,424 downwards.
ATCATTCAATTTTATTCTGGCAAATGGAATACAGCCCAGAAAAATTATGCCACTATAGCTAAAGAAATTTTAGCTATTGTAAAATGTGTTCTTAAATTTCAAGGTGATCTTTATAATCAAAAGTTTTTTAATAAAAACTAATTGCCAAGCAGCTAAGTTTATGTTTAACAAAGATTGTAAACATGATGTTTCTAAACAAATGTTTGCAAGATGGCAAGCTTTACTATCCCCCTTTGAATTTGAAATATAATATAAAAAAGGTGAAGATAATAGTCTTCCAAACTTTCTTACTAGAGAATATCTAAACTAATTATAAATCTGCCTTTTCCAGGATGAGACCCTCATGCCCCCCTCTAAGAAGGGGAAGAGGAGGCGGCATAGCTGGAACAGCTGGAAGGGGAGGTCATATCCTTGCCCAAATGGGGAATAAGCAATTAATATCAGCAAATATTGCTTCATCAAGCAGCAGTGGTATTAATACAGACCACCCAATGTACAAGGAATTTATGGATTTTATGAAATCCAAAAAAGGATCCGAAAATAATCCTCCGACCTATTCCTCAGCCTTAATAGAGGAAGAGACGATAGAAGTATTTGACCAAAATGATAAAAAGGAAGTTATACTTCTTTTAGAATATAATGATTTACGATGGAAGCATGATCCATGGCAGCTAATGGCCAGGTATTTAGACTCAGTCTGTTATACTACGACTGTGTATATATACAAAATGCATTATGAGATTATACTCTCATCAACAGGGTCAGCAGAATTTCAGCATTTTTACCCTACTACTACCAGAAAAGTTTATAACTTTTCCAAAATCATTATAAAAAAGATTATTACTCCTGAAGAATGGGGAATGAGCCCATCAAAGGAAAGGGATTATATCCATCCGGAGCAGAAAGTCGCAGTTAAATATAATTACTGGGATTACGTGGACAGCTTTAATAAAGCGTTATTATATGAAAATGCCAATAAAAAACATTCTTGGTTTATAAAGATTTGTTCTAATGTCTTTACTCAACCAATCCCAAATTGGTTTTGTAAATGGTATACTTTATACGGTCCTTCAATAAAAAATTTACCGGATCAATACAAAAGCTTATACGCAGAATGGGTAGATATATCTCCCAAACTCATGAGTATGGCGCAAGATAATATCTTCTTCGAAGGAATGGCGGTAATGTATTTTTTTTTATAGAATTCTCCGTTCCATGGATTATGAAGTGAAATGTTGAAGTTAATAGCACTTCTGAAGGATTCCCTTGTTTACTACGAACTTTTTATACAAAGTTTTGGAGTAAATTAATCAACAAAGACCTTGATGGCAAAGTCCATGGTCAAGAAATCCTGGATCTAATAAATGATAAGATAGATCTCACGAAAACTCCACATGAAAAGGGGAATTGTTTCTAGATCAGAGGCTATAGCCTTATACATGGAAGAAGTTAAAAAGGATTTAATGAAAAATCTGGATATTGATATTAAGGATGATATCTCCATGGCTTCAGCAAGTCATACCAACGATGAGGATGATGCCACATGTCTAGCGGGAGAAGGCTAAAACGTTGATAGCAATGAAGACGTAGATTTAGACGCTCTCTTCAGCAAAATTCAACAACAATTGGAAGAATCTTCCAGCACATCTACAACTGTCAAAGGAAAAGCCAAAGAATAAGGGCCTCTTAGAAAAAATAATGAAGACTTTAATAAAACTAGAAAAAAGTTTGTCGGCCATATGTAATATGCCAAAACTTTTATTAAGGTAGGTGGAGCTGGCCAAAGTCGGTCTCTGATCGTTTTCTTATTGGCCATTAAAAAAAGTGTGGGCCATCTTTTTATTCGTTTTTAAGTTTTCTATCTCTATATAAGAGGATTTAAGTTGTAGTAATGAGGCAGGTTTCAGAACCCCCCCCCCCCTCTCTCTCTCTCTTTATAACATTTTTTGAGTTTCTTTTAAAAGTTTGAATAAATGTTTGCAATTTGGTTGATATTTTGGGAGTCCTCCGTACGGTACTATTCTTTTTACTACTTTGCATTTCTTTATGTGCTGAGCCCAATGATGGGCTAAACTGTTTGTGTTGAGCTGTAGCAACTAAGTCACTATAAGGTGGCGTTGTGTTTATTATGTTGACAGATTAAATAGCTAGATTAAGGTCAGACATAGTTTAACCCAAGCTAGTTTATGAAAGGCCGTCGAAGGAATCTGTTGGATTACCCGTTGGATTACCCGTTGGATTACCCATGTGGAGGGTGGACCCGAATAGTAGGGGCAGTTCATACACTGTAGCCAGGATTAACTATGTTCGTAAAGGTTCCTAATAGTTTGACTGTGCGATCCGTTGTCATTGTAATTATTATTATTATTATTATTATTATTATTATTATTATTATTATTATTATTTATAATAGTGAATATTTTTAGCCGAATTCCCGCACCCGTTTCCATACTCGGATTCGCATCCCCGAATCTTAAAATTTAAATTTTGCCGAATCCGACCCTCAAATTCGCATCCGTCTCGGATACCCGCACCCGAGTCCGAGCAACTTAGCCCATTGGCCATACACCTGCTCCTAGGTCCACAAAAACCCTTTGCTGAAGTCATCTATCCCGTTTCCCGTCTAGCCTAGAGATGCTTATTTGTTCAACATATAACCAGCTTCCTCCACCTTCAAAACTTGCATTATTCATCACCCACCTCAACCTACACCACTTTGTTCTAGATTTAGTTGTTTTTCCTTTAATTTTGACTAGAATATCCTTGACTACCAACGCAAACAAAAACTTCCCATTCATCAACTTAAGTACACTTTTTTATACTTCGTTTGAAATCTCAAATAAATGTCAACTAGATGAAACGGAGAGATAACTATGGGACTAGTAAAGTGGATAGTTTTGTTTGAAATGCCTCGTTCTCCATTACATTTAATGGGAAATGTGAGAATACAGGTTTGCTATATTTGGATAACCAAGGGACAAATAATGCTAAAAACTATAGGAACCAAAATATTCAAACTTTGGCACAACTTAAATGACTTCTCAATCACAATTCATAAGAATACAATCAAAACAAATTGCTTTACCTTCAAGTCTAGATTTTACACTATAAAATAAAATAATAAATAATAGTCATGATTGTAAGAAGAGATTCAATTGAACTAGGCCATACGGTGGAAAAGCTCTTGCACTAATCAACTTAACACAGTGCTACAATCACAGTGAGAATACAAAGTGCACAAATGAAGATCTTATTGTATATGGCCATCTTCACATTTCAATGTCAACAATATAGCTATGTTCTTTTATTCCTATTCCTTAAAAGGATTGTATAACAAAACTCAAGTAAATTCTTGATGTATGTAAAGGTGTTTCCATGTTCAGATGAATAAATGTAATATAATAATCTTCCGTAATTGTCTACGTTTAGAGAAGTAAATGGAAAAACAACTACATGACCACAACCAAAAAAAACCAAGGGAGTTTGCATGGCAATTTGGAAAAGAAAACTATTATCAACTTGGAAAAAGTCAATGGGGTACTAAAAGCAAGACCATGTTACAGTTCTCGCATGTTTGGTAGGTGAAACTAAGTACGAGATTAGCCCTTTATAAATGTAGGGAAAATTAGGTGTTTTCTAGCCAGTCATCAATAAAAAAACAGGCAAGATAGTAATGAATTGTGATTGGTCAAAACTTTGACTAGCGACTTGTTGCAACCTGCCCAGCATGCCCATACAGATCAAGCATGTTTCTGTTTTAATGTGAATGAAACCATTTCTAAAAATGAAAAGGGAAACAAACTAAGTATGCTACTGCTTTAGCACGAGTGAAACAATTTCTTAAAATCAAAAGGAATGTACCAAGTATGTTTCTTCTTTAGCACATACAAAATTATTTCTCAAAACAAAATGGAATCCTCCTCTTGAGGTTGGTAACTTAGTTACTGCTGTAGTGCAAATGAAAATATTTCTCAAAATGAAATTAAAGGAATCCTCTTGAGGTTGCAAAGGTCCTCTAACTCTCACACGTATTCCTACATGGACTTACAAAACTGGTTGGGTCGTCTTTATGTATTACATATTTACAAAAACATTTCGAAGAAGAATACCCTTTTTTTACCAGACTAGCTACTTAGTTGATTTAGCAACTTTAGGAAACCCAGAGACATATGTGTACTGGAGATAAACTGATCGTGCAAAACTAAGAAGGATACACAATTAAATCAGTTAAAAAGATAAGTCATACATTGTCAACATAGAGGTAATACTGAATAAATTTATTTACATATTTCACATAAATGAAGGTACAAATTCTGTCTCATTAGTGACTCAGTCTTATGACAATAAATTAAATGTCTCCGCTTAACATTACAAAAATCATGGTTACAAAGAGGATGGTACAACACCTATACATTCAGAACAAGGATAAAAATTATAGGAAACATAATCTCTCCAGTTTTATCAGCATGAAGATGAGAGTTCAAAGAAAGAAACTTACAGTAAAATTTATGTACAGAGATAGCAGAAGACAAATCCGACAATCATTCTTTCCAAGTATAAGGAGCACGTTCAACAATCAGGTAGTCTTGCCTGATATCTTTGACTACTCGAATATCATCATCAAGGTACACAGTCTCAAACCTATACAAAGGTTATTCAAATCATCATTGACCCAAGCAAATAGTAATCTGAAGACACTTCCTGACTCGAGCAAGAAAATTGAGGATAAGTGGGAAAGAAAGAGAAAATAAGGACGAAGCAAATGGTTGAGATAAAGTACTTTGAAAGGCACTTCAACTTCCTAAGCACTATACCTTGCAATCAACTATATGGAGAACTCCTAATATACCATATATCACTTGGTGGATTATAAATGCTGTTAATCGAGACAATTAAAGAATACAAACACTTACCACCCTTGTCCAAATGGAGGTAGAGGAAATTCCCAATTTTTTCCACGCAGAACTGCACTTGTGAATCTACGACATAGAAGCAATTGTCAATAGACCATGATAAAGAACAAAGTATAACAACTGTTGCAAGACAAGCAAATGCTATCTCTGTCCTATTATCAGTATTCTCTAATGTTTCAAGAAATTTCTCACCCCCAACTAGAAGTAAATTTACCAATTTTTAGGTGACTCACCTAACTTGTAGAGTCTGTTCCAGAAAAGTTTATTAGCATACAACAACAAACAACAATGCCTCAACCCCAAATGAATCTTCAATATTCATCATCTCTATTTGGCACGTCTCACCCCACTATAAGATCGACCAACTTCTTTATCCACGTCCAGAAAAGATCGTTATCATGAAATGCAACAATCCAAGTTAAATTACTGTAATTTGGCTTAATATTTAATTAACTAAAGTAAAGTTTTAATATTGAGCATAGCAAGAGTACGAAAAAGGTGAAAGTTATACTTTTTCAACAACTACATCAAATTCATAGTCTAAAAAAATCAAAAAGCTGGTTTACATTTTCCATTTCCCTATCCTTACACCAAGACAAAAGTCCCTGTAAACATCTGTCTTTCACATAAGAGAGTCGCTGCTTTTTTTTTCCTTCAAAGCATCTTTTGTTTCTAACCATAAAAGTTGCATCTTTTTCTTCCCAAATTGATGAGTTTCATTCAATTGGCAAGGGTTTCCAGATTTGGGTTACCACACACTTCCATTTGGGCGATTTGTTCTTGAGGAGAGTTATTAACCTTTTGGGGATCACTCAAAGTCGATCCAGTGAATGGTAATAAAGAGTTTTAGTTCGATATTAGAAGGGGTTGGTCTTGTTAGTTAGCTTGGGGAGCTTGAGAAAGAGGGGGAAATTGAGATAGGGAAAAAGTATGTGGGATTTGGGGGAAAGAGGAGTTGTCGGGTTTGGGTTGGGGGGGACCCTAAGGTCCTCTGTCTGCATCTCCACTGCCAGAAAAGAGGAAACCAATGACTAGCAGTGACAAATTCGACAGAGGACACTTTTTGTTCTTTGGTATTAACTTTTTATCCTCTCCAATCAGCTATGAAGCAATATTTGTTTAAACTAGACTATACAGTGTGGGGAAAATAACTTTCAATCTCTCAGGTTCCATCCATTTGTCCAACGAGAATCTTATTTTTAACCCATTACCAATCTTATAAATAATTTTTGTTGGAAATCATCCCACATATTAGTAGTCTGCGAGATTCTTGACCCCCAAACCACCATCGTTTTTGTCTCTCATCACCGACTGACATTTAACTAAATGAAATTTGTATTTAAATTTGCCTTCCCATAGGAATTCACTTCTCAGGGAATTCACTTTCTTCTCAACTTTTGTTGGGATAGACAGAAGCGACATTAAATAAATTGGTACACCATCTAAACACACCATTCATCAAAGTAAGTCTACCTCCAAAAGATGAAATTTGTTTCTTTCCAAGGAGCCATTGTCTTCACACACTTGCTAATCACCCCTTGAACACTCCCACATCATTGTGCTTGGCACCAAGTGGATGACCCAAATAAACAGTATGGAAACAATCATATGTAATTTGCGTAAGGAATGACCAGTTCACACGATCATAAGCCTTTTCCAAATCTAACTTGCGTTAAGCTTTTTTTTTAAATTGCTGATCTATACACTCATTCACTAAGAAAGCAGCAACAACAATGTGGACTAATGGATTCTTACCTTTTTTTCTTTTCTCTATCTACTGGTCTACAAACTTCAATGTGATAAATGGATACTGTGCTGTTTGACCATGGAAAAGTTATTGACATCGTGCAAAATTTTGTCCAGAAACTTCTTGTTTAAGTTTCTCCAGAAAATGTTTACAAAAAGTTTTCTTTTCAAAAACTGTTTACGAAAGATGTTAGGGTGAAATACAATAAAAACCTTTCTTCCAGTCACATAACATTCAAAAAACAGTAACTACTATCTTTTTTTCTTTTTTTTTTTTATGACAAGGGAAACCCGCAGCCGCTACTCTTTGGATGCTAACCCTGCTCCAAACCAATACTTCTTTACAAACTTGTTTTTTTCCAAAGTATTTTTACGAAACTGTTTCCAGAATTATCCAGGCAGTAACATTGTTAGTATCTATTTAGAAGTGATTCAAAATTAAAATATACCTTTCGGGACAAGACACAATATTTTGTGAAAAAGTGTTGCCCATTCTTTATAGGATACACCTACTTTGTGAACAATTGCCATCTTATCTTAAAGGTTACATTTATTCTTGAGAAGGTGTATGTTAGTTACTTGTTGAATCTCAATAAATACCCATCCCACTTTACAGAAATTCTACATCAGAATTCTTCATCTTGGCTTTTTATTTAAGAGTCCCTTTTCTTTACTCACTCTTAATTGAAATCTATTTGAGCGCACATTAGAAGATTGACATAACCGGTTTTTTGCATCCAAACCATTTATCTCTTCTGTTAGAATAGAAATATGTACATATACTCCTACTTAGAATAGGAAGAAGAATAGGAATAGGAATCCTAGTTAGAAAAGGATTTCAATGTATTGTCTATAAATAGGGTCTCAATGTAACAATTTAGATACACAATTCAATAATATCTTCCCCATATATTTCTCACATGGTATCAGAGCATTGGTGAGAAATTTTAAGTCATCGTGTCAAATTCCGGCGACGACGGTTGGGACTGATTTGTGTCATCTTTCGTTCTGAAGGTGTTGTGCGAAAGACAACACCATCACGAGGCTCGGGAAGCTCAGGCGACCGAACCCCAATCAGATCCACCGAAAAAAAAAAAAAATCCACGCGCCCCCACGCGCCAGTCGGAGGTGGAAGCTTTCAGGCGAGATCTGTTCACGCGCTGGCGCGTGACTGCTGCTCCGGTCATCTTTTTTTGAGCTGTTTTCTGTTGAGGTCGCCCAGTATTTCCGACTAGATTCCATTCAGTTTTCTCTAGATCCGATCACCGAAATTAGGGTTCCGGTGATTTTCAGGCAGTTTCCGGCGAGTTCCCGGTGAAATCAGATTTTTCAGGCAGTGTGGGTAGATTCCGGCAGTTTCCAGCTCTTTTCAAGTCAAATTTCGAAAAAATGTCTTTCGAACGTGATGTTTTTGGCTCCAAAAATATGGGGATTGGAATTTCAAGCCTTACAATCACTTCAGAACCATTAATGGGAAGTTCAAACTATTTAGATTGAGCTTCTTCAGTTGCGTTGTGGTGCAAAGGTCAAGGTATTCACGATCACTTAACAAACAATGCTTGCGTTGAAGATGAAAAGACAAAGTCTAGTGACAAAGGTGCAAAAGCCAAAGCACAATGGGAGAAAGTGGATGCCCAATTATGTAGTCTCCTTTGGCGCTCTATTGATTCTAAGTTGATGCCCTTGTTTCGCCCATCCCAGACATGTTATTTAGTTTGGGAAAAAGCACGTGCTTTATACACTAATGACATATCTCAATTCTATGATGTGATATCTCAGATGACCAACTTAAAGAAATAAGAATCCGATATGTCTACTTACTTGGGACAAGTACAGGCAGTCATGGAGGAATTTGAAACATTGATGCCTATCACTACAAACGTGGAAAAGCAACAAGAGCAAAGGCATACATTGTTTCTAGTTCTTACACTTGCTGGACTTTCTACTGACCATAACTCTGTGCGTGACCAGATTCGAGCCAGTCCTACAGTTCCCTCAATTGATGAATTATTCTCTCGTCTGCTTCGTCTTGCTGCACCTTCCAGTCACAAAGTGGATGACTCCTCTATTCTTGTATCTCAAACCACAGAAAAGCGTACATACCAAGTGTAGTCATTGTCATAAACCTGGACACACTCGTGATATATGTTATATTTTGCATGGCCCACCACCCAGTTATGATCCTATTGTTCTTAAGGAATATAATGAGTTCCTTCGAAATCGCGCAAGTAAACAGACATCTCCACCAGTAGCATATGGTGCTCAACCTAATCAACCATCCAATAATGCTCATATTGATCAAACAGAATATGATGAGTTCCTTCAGTATCGTGCAAATAAACAAACGTCTCCACAAGTAGTTTCGGTTGCACAACCTGATGTTTCTGTTGCGGGTAATTCTTTTGCTTGTGTGTCACAGTCTAGTACTCTTGGATCATAGGTCATGGACTCAGGGGCTTCTGATCATATCTCTGATAATAAATCACTTTTGTCCAATATTGTTTATTCACAATCTCTTCCTGCTATTACTTTAGCTAATGGGATCCAAACAAAACCAAAAGGGGTTGGAAATGCCAAACCCTTATCTTCTGTCACCCTAGACTCTGTTCTTTATGTCTCTGGTTCTCCTTTTAATCTAGCATCTGTTAGTCGTTTGACGAAGGCTCTACATTGTAGCATAACCTTTTTTGATGACTTTTTTCTCATGCAGGACCGCAGTACGGGACAGACGATTGGAACAGGACATGAATCACAAGGCCTTTACTACCTTGCCTCTCCAAATTCCTTGAAAGCATGCTCCGTTACAGATTCCCCAGATCTAATTCACAAACGTTTGGGACATCCGAGTCTATCCAAACTGCAAAAGATGGTGTCTAATTTGTCTAGTTTATCCAAATTAGATTGTGAGTCGTGTCAACTTGGGAAACACACTCGTGCTACATTTTCACGTAGTACTGAGGGTCGTTCAGAGTCTATTTTTTCATTAGTTCATTCTGATATTTGGGGTCCTAGTAGAGTCAATTCCACCTTAGGATTTCGTTATTTTGTTAGTTTCATTAATGACTATTCAAGATGTACTTGGGTTTTCTTAATGAAAGATCGTTCTGAGTTACTTTTTATATTTAAAAGTTTTTTTGCTTAAATAAAAAATCAATTTGGTGTTTCTATTCGTACTTTTCGTAGTGATAATGCCTTAGAATACTTATCCTCCCTACTTCAGGAGTTTATGACTCACCAAGGCATTATTCACCAGACTACTTGTCCATACACCCCTCAACAAAACGGTGTAGCAGAAAGGAAAAATAGGCATCTTATTGAGACTGCTCGTACTCTTTTCCTTGAATCCCATGTTCCGCTGCGTTTTTAGGGAGATGCAGTTCTTACGTCTTGTTATTTAATAAATAGAATGCCCTCATCTTCTCTTCAGAATCAGGTTCCACATTCCATACTGTTTCTTGAGTCACATCTCTATCCTATCCCCCTCGTGTCTTTGGGAGCACATGTTTTGTTCATAACTTAGCCCCTCGTGCCCTCAAATGTGTCTTTCTTGGTTACTCTAGAGTTCAAAAAGGGTATCGTTGTTATTCACATGATCTTCATCGTTACCTTATGTCCGCTGATGTTACATTCTTTGAGTCTCAGCCTTACTATACGTCTTCTGATCATCCTGATGTTTCTATGGTCTTACCCATACCTCAGGTTTTACCTGTACCAACTTTTGAGGAATCTACGATTACTTCTACATCTCCAGATGTAGTGCCACCACTCCTAACTTATCATCCCCGTCCGCGTCCAGCACTAGTACCAGATGATTCATGTCTTGCGCCAGACCCTGCTCGTACTGCGGACTTGCCTCCTCCTAGCCAACCACTTGCACTTCAAAAAGGTATACGATCCACTTGAAATACTAACCCTCATTATACCTTCTTGAGTTATCATTGTCTATCATCACCCCATTATGCCTTTGTATCATCTTTGTCTTCTATTTCCATTCCTAAGACTACAGGTGAAGCACTTTCTCATTCTGGATGGAGGCAGGCTATGGTTGATGAGATATCTGCTTTGCATAAGAGTGGTACTTGGGAGCTTGTCTCTCTTCCTGCAGGTAAATTTGGGTTTATGTAGTCAAAATTGGTCCAGACGGTCAGGTTGATCGGCTTAAGGCTTGCATTGTTGCCAAAGGGTATACTCAGATATTTAGGCTAGATTATAGCGACACTTTCGCCCCTGTGGCTAAAATAGCATCTGTCCGTCTTTTTCTATCTATGGCTGCCGTTCGTCATTGGCCTCTTCATCAGTTGGACATTAAGAATGCTTTTTTGCATGGTGATCTTGAGGAGGAAGTCTATATAGAGCAACCACCTGGTTTTGTTGCTCAGGGGGAGTCTAGTAGCCTTGTATGTCGATTGCGTAGGTCACTTTATGGTCTGAAGCAGTCTCCTAGAGCTTGGTTTGGGAAGTTCAGCACAGTTATTCAACAATTTGGCATGACTCATAGTGGAGCTGATCACTCGTGTTTTATCGGCATTCAGCACCAAATCAGTGTATCTATTTGGTTGTGTACGTTGATGATATTGTTATCACTGGTAATGATCAAGATGGTATCACCAAATTGAAGCAACATCTCTTTAAGCACTTTCAGACTAAAGACCTTGGCAGATTGAAGTATTTTCTAGGTATTGAGGTTGCTCAGTCTAGATCAGGTATTGTTATTTCTCAACGCAAGTATGCCTTAGACATTCTTGAGGAGACGGGAATGATGGGATGTAGACCTATTGACACTCCTATGGATCCGAATGTTAAACTTCTTCCAAGACAGGGGGAGCCACTTAGTAATCCTGAAAGGTATAGACGGCTCGTTGGAAAATTGAATTATCTCACAGTAACTAGACCTAACATCTCTTTTCCTGTGAGTGTTGTAAGTCAGTTTATGACTTCCCCTTGTAATAGTCATTGGGAAGCAGTTGTTCGTATCTTGCGATATATAAAGTCAGCTCCTGGTAAAGGACTACTCTATGAGGATCAAGGCCATGAGCATATCACTGGATATACAGACGCTGATTGGGCAGGATCACCCTCTGATAGACGTTCGACATCCGGATATTGTGTTTTAGTAGGAGGTAATTTGGTGTCGTGGAAGAGTAAGAAACAAAGTGTGGTTGCTCGATCTAGTGCAGAATCAGAACATCGAGCAATGGCGGCAGCAACTTGTGAGCTAGTCTGGATCAAACAGTTGCTGGGAGAACTAAAATTTGGCGAAATTGATCAGATGGAACTTGTGTGTGACAATCAAGCAGCTCTTCATATTGCATCAAATCCAGTGTTTCATGAAAGGACTAAGCACATTGAGATTGACTGTCACTTTGTCAGAGAAAAGATACTCTCAGGAGATATTGTTACGAAATTTGTGAAGTCAAATGATCAGCTTGCAGATATCTTCACCAAGTCCCTCACAAGTCCTCGTATTAATTACATCTGTAACAAGCTAGGTACATATGATTTGTATGCACCAGCTTGAGGGGGAGTGTTAGAATAGGAGTATGTACATATACTCCTACTTAGAATAGGAAGAAGAATAGGAATAGGAATCCTAGTTAGAAAGGGATTTCAATGTATTGTCTATAAATAGGGTCTCAATGTAACAATTTAGATACACAATTCAATAATATCTTCCCCATATATTTCTCACATCTTCTTTTATAATCAACTCTAATGTCTGTTGAGAAGTGATTCAAAAGCTACTTGACCAAGTCTTCAGGAGTTTGTTTGTTAGTTTCCTTTATCTTAGCAAGTTTAGATATATTAGTAGCTAATTACTCCCTCCGTCCACAATTATTTGTTAGGGTAAGGTCATGCACATTCCTTAAGAAAAATTTAATACAAGGTGTAATTTGACTAATATAACTCTACTATATCAAGAATACCAAAAGTCTACATAACTTTTCAATTGAACTACACAATCATTAAGGGCAGAATTGGAAAAAAGTGACTAATTATTTCTTGATTGTTTAAATTGACAATTAATCTTGGACATCTATTTTTAGTATACATGCCAAACAATTGTGGACGGAGGGAGTAGTAATTAGTCGGTTAGTGAACCTAGATTTTAGTATTTTCAGTTTTACAGGAAGCCTATTTAATGAGGCAGGTCTTTGTTGCTTCCATCATTAATAAGAAAAAGAAGACTGCAGTAACTTTTACTTCTCTTTTGCTCTATTTTTCTGTTCACTTTCCACTTTACTCATTTTTCTTTCCAACAATGTCTTGTTTGTTGATTAAATGTTCCTCTTGGCATTACCATCCGTCAATAAGAACTTGAGATTGGGCCAAGCTCAACTTCAAAAACTGGCTCATAAGGTGAGAATCGTCCTTATAAAGAGTCACATAACTCCCATCCCCCCTGATGTATGAGTCCACACTCCCCCCACTAATGTATGATTCAACACTACCCACAATCCCATAACTGTACATCTAGACCATGGACAATACAAGATGGGAAGCCAATAACAAGTAATCAAAGAATATAAGATGGGTAGCGTTCTCTTCAATACAAAGAACGGTATACCACTAAGTTAACATGTATGTTTTCTATAATTTTGCACCTAAGAGTTTCCTTCTTTACAAAGAATCCTAAGTATAAAATATGCATACAATCAAATCCCTATTATTTTTCCAACAAATATATCAAAGAGAAAATGATAGTGACCTGAAATTCACACGCTGAGAAGATGCAACTTCAATAGTAGACCGAACAAAGAAAACCCCATCAGGTGGGAAAGTAATCACATTGTTAAGAGTTTTATTCACAACATCAATAACCTGAAGAACATCACCAGCTTTAGTACCAAAAAAGGGGGCATTCTTAATAATATAAAGCTGCTCTTTCTCGGTAGTCCAAAGCAAACGCCAAGTGGCCGAAAGGGAACGTCCAGTAGTTACAGTGTCACGTCCAATGGAACCCAAATCATCAATAGCCTGGATTATTTGTGAAAGCTTTTGGGGGTCAGATTGAGTCCTGAGACCACGTTCTTGGTCTGAAATCAGGTTGAGAAGATGGGTTTTTTGGGATTGAGATGTGAGGGAAGAATAATGGATGGGTCTTTTGTGGGATTTGGGTTTAGAAGGGAAGGAATTTGGAAAAGAGAAGAAGCAGGTTGCCATTTTTGCTCTTTGGAAGAAACAAGTGGCCTTTGTGAACCTGTGTTTTTTTTATCTTTGGTAATTCGTGGGAAATTCATAATCATATACGAATTTAATTGGTGTAATTGACAGGGTAATTACACTCTACAATTAACAGGCAGAGGTTGTGAATTGCTGATAATTATATGGTGTAATTACCATGTAATTACCACCTGATAACTTTTTTTTTTATTTCTATTTTAATTTTTTTGTTTTAATTTTTTTTACTTCTATTATTTTAAGTTCTTTTTTTATTTTTATTATTCTAAAAATTTGCAAAAGTTTATTTTTTATTTTATATTATTATGTTTCATTTTCTTCTTGTTCTCAACCTTACTTTACGTGATTCTATGTAATTTTCTTGTATTATCTATTTCTTTATGCCATGCTTATTTTCTCATTAGCATAATTTTATTAGTATTCTAATTTTTAAATTAAAATAAAATTTATTGTTAAGTAAGGTTATAGACTTACGTTTTCTTTATCAAGAAAAAATAAAAATAAATCATATTTATTGCTATGTTGAAATTTGTTATAAGAGTATTATGTTAAATTTTTTGTTTTGAATTTATAACCTATGTTATATTTTCAGTTTCATTTGTTTTAGTAATATTGAATTTACATTGCACGTGATTTTTAATTAGACTTGATAGATTATATTTTTGTCAAATATTTAATAGTTTATGACATTTTATTTATATATTATTCTTTTTATCAAACATGCATTTCACGATGTTCGTAGAAACTTCATACTTTTAGTTGTTACGATCAATTCAATTGAAATATATTAATTTGAAAAAATATAAATAATTATTTTTTCATAATATTAGTCACAGAAAATATGTTTATTAATTAATATATTTTCAAAAAAGAATATATATCTTAAATATTTAATTTAATGTCATTTATAAAGTTTCTTATTTGTCTAGTATAAATTTTAAATAATTAATTTTTATTTTTAAAATTTATTATAATTTTATGATTGCAATTGTGCATCCAAACAGAACATGTGTAATTACACTGTGGCATCCAAACAGGACATGTGTAATTACAGTGTAATTACACTGTGGCAACCAAACAGGTCAGTGTAATTACTAGACAGTGTAATTACTAGGCTGGTAATTACTACCCTAGTAATTACACCAATTCCAATTACCAAGTGGCTTTCCAAACAGACCCTTGGTGTAACTTGATTTAATTATATTTTTAACTTTTTTTTCTTTTTATTTCTATTTTTATATTATTATTATTTTTATTATTCTAAAAATTCTAAGAACATATATTTTTATTTTATATTATTTGTATTATTAATTTCTAAGAATATATTTCACGAAGGATCTGTTTGGAAAGTCACCTGGTAATTGGAATTACACAAATATTGCTTCTACAAATGGTCTTAATACAGACTATCCAATGTACAAGGAATTTTTGAATTTTATGCAGTCATATTCCACAGTTCTCACAGATAAAGAGAACATAGAAATATTTGATCAAAATGATAAAAAAGAAGTTATACTTCTTCTTGAACAAAGTGATTTATGATGGAGAGATGACCCATGGCAAATAATGCATAGATATCTTGAATCAGTTTATTATACCACACCTGCTTATAAGTACATGATACATTATGAAATGATAGCCTCAGCAATAGGGTCTGGTAAATTCCAACATTTCTACCCGGCCAATACTAAAAAAGTTTATAACTTTTCAAAAATCATAATAAAAAGAGTAATGGCTCCAGAAGAATGGGGAATGAGCCCATTAAAAGAAAGGGATTATATTCATCCAGAGCAGAAAGTGGCAGTAAAATATAATTATTGGGACTACATGGATTGCTTTAATAAAGCTTTATTATATGAAAATGCTAATAAAAAGCATTCTTGGTTTATAAAATTATGCTCGCATGTTTTTAACCAACCTATTCCAAATTGATTTTGTCAATGATGGACTTTATATGGTCCCTCGGTAAAAATATTATCAGAACCTTACAAAGGATTATATTCTGAATGGGTTGATATCTCCCCTAAACTCATAAGTTTAGAAAAAGATAATATATTTTTTGAGGGAATGTCCTTAATGCACTTTTTTATAGAATTCTCAATCCCTTGGATCATGAAATGGTCTATAGAGGTTAATAGTAACCCTGAAGGATCCCCATGTTTGCAAAGAACTTTTTATACAAAGTTTTGAAATAAATTAATTCAAAAGGACCCCGAAGGAAAAATTCATGGTCAAGAAATAATAGATTTAATAAATACAACGGTAAATAAATATTGAAGCATGGAGAGATCAAAATCACAGATGGATGATCTCAGTCCATTCAAGCAGATTGCAAGAAAACTTCAGATGAAGAAAGGATTAATATCCAAATCAGAAGCAATAGCTTTATACATGGAGGAAGTAAAAAGAGATTTAATGAGAAATCTCGACATAGATGTAAGGGATGATGTATCCATGACATCAGCTAGCCACACCAATGATGATGAAGAATTATGCATGGCAGGAGAAGCACAAAGTGCTAATAGCAACGAAGAGATTGATATCAATACTCTTCTCCAACGACTTCAAGACCAAGTGGAAGAATCTTCCAACAACACTCCCGGCAAGGACAAAGGAAAAGGAAAGGTGTAAAACGAAGAAGGCCCCACAAACAAAATAATTGAGGTAATAAAACAAAAAACTTTAATAAAGTTGAATTAGGGCCATGATAATATGTCGGCCACATTTTTAGTGGAAAGACCACGTTTGTTTGTCGGTCTTATCTTTTTCTTATTGGCAATTGTAAGTTGTGAACGCCATCTTATCTTATTATTTTAGATTTTCCGACCTCTATATAAAGAGACGAAATTTTCTTTAGTGAGGCAGGTCTCGGAACCCCCTCTTTCTCTCTCGTCTTTTACTACTTTTGTAAATCTTGCAGTTTGTTCAATAATAAAATCCTTTAGTTTGGTATATACTTCAAAAATCTTGAGGAGTCCTACTACTACCTGATTTAATTTTCTAGTATTTTTACATTTGTGCTCAGCCTAAATGATAGGTTAGGTTATTTGTGTTGAACTATAATATACTAAGTTACTATAAGAAATGGCGATTATGTCTATTGTTACAACATATTGGACAATTATACTAAGGTTAAGTTAAAATAATCCAGATAGAATATTGAAAGGCTGTCGAATAAGTCCGTTGGATTACCCACTAGCCTAATGCTATGAATGTCTTCTCTAAGAGTCTTCCTAACTCTTTTAGCAAAGAGGGCCGATAATCCATCTGTAAACTTGGATTTCTAATGAGAGCTATTATACTCTGGTAACTCCATAACTCTGCTTAGAAAAACATCTTTATAAAATCTAAAAGATGTGAGAGTTTTACACCTAAGATTTTGAAGCATAGTTCTTATGGTCTCGCTATTATCAGACCATCTTCCTGAGAAATGTTCTATGATATTAAGAACAAGGGTATTAATCCTTCTTGTACACAGGCACTTGTGAGTTTTCCATAGATAATTGCATAAAATCCAAAAATTCCTTGTACACTGGATGGTCTGTACTAAGACCATTTGTAGAAGCAATATTTGTTGCTATCAGCCTTTGATTTCCAATTTGAGCGAGGATATTACCTCTTCTAGTTCCTGCTTTCCCTCTTCCTTTCCTTGAGGGTGGGGGGCCATGAAGGTCTCATCTTGTCGTTAAGATGAAAAATTAGTTTAAGTATTCCCTTGTAAGAAAATCAGGCAAACTATTATCTGAACCATTTTTATAATGAATATCAAAATCAAATG
This sequence comes from Solanum stenotomum, assembly GCF_019186545.1. Lineage (NCBI taxonomy): Eukaryota > Viridiplantae > Streptophyta > Magnoliopsida > Solanales > Solanaceae > Solanum > Solanum stenotomum. The sequence continues at coordinate 12,326,808 of NC_064286.1, read as the reverse complement.
AAGCTAATAAAGCCTGTCATCTAGCAAACATTTATTTTGAAACATCATGTTTATAGTCTTTATTAAACATGAATTTAGCAGCCTGGCAATCTATTTTTATTAAGAATTTTTGAATATATAAGTCTCCCTGAAATTTTAACACACTCTTCACAACAGCCAAAATTTCTTTTGCTATAGTGGCATAGTTTTCCTGACTGCCATTCCATTTTCCAGAATAAAATGGAATAATGTAATCTTGTTTATTGTCAGGACCAGAATGTTGTGTATACCCTTGTTCTTTAGAAGCAAATTCAATACTTATGTTTATAGGACTAATTTTTTCCTTTTCAATATAATGACCCAAAAATCTAACATTTGTTTGAAACAGTGCCAAATTTGGACTAGAAATAACTAATCCGTTTTGAATAATGATTTTTTAAAAATAAATCTAAATGTTTAAAATGTGTTTTCATAGTTTTGAAAAATACTAAGATATCATCTATGTAAACAATTATAAAATTGCTATGAGGTATGAGAATATCATTCATAATTTTTTTAAATTCTGATGGAGCGTTTTTCAAGCCAAAAGGCATAACATTTCATACGAACTATCACATAGCAATATTAAAAACAACTTTATACATGTTTGATTCAGTAATCCGAATCTGCCAATAACCTGATTTTAATTCAAATTTATAAAAAATAATTGCATCATAAACTCTATCAAGCAGAGCATTCTATGTACCGTTATATAAATATGTCTATCTGTATAGCCATCTATGTGTAATGACCCTCATGGTCATTTCTGTGTCTTTCCTTCTGTGTGTCATTTAGAGCGTTCCTATAGCGACCCCAAGTCATTTATGACTTGCTGGGACTGACAGTTCGTTCACCTGGTCGTTCATTTGGTCTTGGTGCGAGTTTTTGTGTTTTGGAGCTTATGAACCTTGAACGATCATTTTCGATCAAAAGTTCAAGAAGATGACATCAGAATACAATTCTGACAATTCCATCAGCTCCGGAAGGGTCATTTTAGGCTAGTAGCATAGTCGACATGACTCCCGAGATTTTCCGTGTGAGTCGATGCGATTAGGCGTTTTAACTTTAAGTTTAAGCCTAAGTTTGACTTTGGTCAACATTCTGAGTAAACGCACTCGGATGAGAATTCCGTCAGCGTGGTTAGCTCCGAAATGTCGAGTTTGGTCAAGATTGACCCTTCTTTTGTGTCTGGAGGTTTTCGATATCTTTCCGAGCCCTTTTATGGGTTTTGACTTAAAATGACTTTTGGAAGTGGGACCCACTTTTTATCGAAATGACCTCTGATGGAAATTTTGACTGCGCCGTTGAGTCTGGAATGTCGAATTTGGTATGGTTACATATCTCGCTTGCGTGCACGGGGTTCCGAACGAGATCGGAGCACCCCATCGGAATTTTAAGTTTCAGAAATGTTGCAGATTTTCTGCAATTTATTGCAGAAAATCAGCAACATTTTCCAAACTTCAAACCCTCATCTCTCTCTCATCTCTCAACCGATTTGGGTGATTCAAAAGGCTAAGTTGTGAGATTTTTCGAGGACAACGTGTTGGTGAGCTCGGATAGTGATTTGGAGTCCCCGTTTGAGGTAATTTTTGTAAAATACCTGCTGCCTCACCCTTTTTGTGAGCTTGATTTTGAGAATTTTTGAGACTTGATATTTCAGTCATTCTAGGTCCGATTTCAGTGATTTTTGAGGCTATCTCGAGTGGTTTTTCGAGGATAACATTGTGGTGTTGTCAGATTTTACTGAAAATCGCCCTTTTTGGTAAATACGCTGAATTAGCTGTTGTCCCATTTCTATTTTTTGAGAAAATTTGGGTTTTAGTTGCATGTTGATATTGTGTTGTTCTCGAGCCCAGAATTGTGTCCCATTTTGGGACATGAGCTGGGGGAACTGGATAGGACCCACTTTTGGGGTTAATTTCGGAATTTCTTGCGCGGGTCCCACGATTCCCGTTTTGACTCCAAAATTGATCCGTCTTCGTTTGTTGTGATTTTGGTGTCTAAACGATCGTATTAATGTTGTGACTCTATTTTTGATAGCAGGACAACGTTTTGAGGAAGTTCAGAAAGGGAAAGCTTCGAAGGAGTGATTTTGGAGCGCGTGTGATCGGCCTACAGGTAGGCTACGGTTTCCCTCTCTTAGATTGAGCTCGAGAATGCGAATGCATGTTGATTAGTTGGGATTTGGGTTGGGTAGTTATTGAATCCTACATAGGTGTTAAGAAATCATGTTTTCGGCCTATTTCGGGAATTATCGGGTAACTATGAGCATGCTTTGTGTTATCAACGGACCCTCCTCACTATGTGGAGTGCTTGCATGCTTAATTATTGTTTATTGGAAGCATGTTGGGCCTTAGTTTAGGTTTGACTAGGGCTTGCCTTAGAAATACATTATTCGGATCCAATAAGCCTTAGTTTTGCCCTGACGTCGCTCGGCCGGCTTAGATCCCTGTAGACTAGTGTAGCAGACTTGAGTCTGATAGTTTGGGCCTTAGTTAGGCGATGCTCTTTCTCCGACTATAGTTATCCTTATTTTTCCCCGATGTTACGGCTTCACGAGTTACGTCGGCGACACTAATTCTACTTCGCGATTTGAATTTGGTTTTCGATTTGGTTCCAAGGACTTACATTGATTGGCTATGTGTGGACGGCGTTTCACGGACATTTATGAATATGGATCGATTGGGACTCTCTCAACAGCTACATTGGCACCTTTATAGAGTATCCGGTTTAAGGTCCGGCCTCTATTGCCTAGATACTTATATAGAGCATCCTGTTAGAGTTCCGGCCTCTATTGGCCAGATACTTATATAGAGCATCCGGTTAGAGTTCCGGCCTCTTATACTTGTTACTTGTGATTGGCTACTTGGGTATTTCTTGTGAGCATCCGGTTCCAGGTCCGGCCTCCGTACTGTCAGATTCTACTAATTGGGGTTGAGGTTCTGGTTCGATGTTCTTCGTTCTTGGGTTCGTATATGCAATTCTTTTAGTTATAGTTATTCTGTGTACTCGTTGGGCTTATGGGGGTCCGTTCGGGTTTTTATTTAACTTGCGCACGAGTGTACCTTTTGGGCTTATGGGGGTCCAGTTAGGTGTAGTTAGCTTATAGATTACTTTAGTTAGTTCTTTGTACACTCGTGTGCATTCCATTGTTACTTAGATTTCCGCTCTTGACCCTCGGTTTGTATTATTCCTTCTTTTCATATTGCCTTTACTTTTCAAGTTCAGTCGGCCTATGATGCCTACTGGGTACCTGTTGTTTTGGTACTCATGCTACGCTCTGCATCTATTTCGTGATGCAGGTCCGGGCACTAGTAGCCAGTGTTGATCGAGCTTGGAGCAGACTGATCCGGAGACGGGAGTGAGCACACGACGTTTTGTACTATTTCAGTCTTCATCTGTATATATAGACTTGTCTTTTACCTTTCGAGACAGTCCAGTCTCTGTTGTCTACTTTTGGAACTTGTACTCTTTTTGTTGGTAGCTCTGTACTAGTGACTTCCAGGTTCTGGGAGGGATCTTTATTTGTATATATGTTTTTGGTTTACTTCCGCCTGTTTATATTGTTATTTGTCTACTCTTGTTTAGTTTCTACCCTCACACCCATTACTTGTTGTTCCAGGTTACGGGTTGACTTATCTGCTGGTGGGTTATAGTAGGTGTCATCATAACTTGAGAAATCGGGTCATGACACTATGTTCCATTCGTAGATTTCCTTTCCATTATAACTATTAGTTATAATGTGTTCATGTTCTTCTAAAAGCACATCCTGAGGAGAGAATGCTTATGTACAGTACTATCTGTAAGGTAAATTATTAGGGATATGATATCTAATCCATTTTAGATCTTTATTAAGGGGTTTATAATTAATAACCAGCCTAGGGGCACCTCTTTCCTGTTCAGCATGTTTATTAACATAAAAGATTGTACAAGACCAAGGCGACTTAGAATGCCTTATTAAGCCTTTTTGAAGTAAAGAATTAATTTCTTTTTTGCATAACTAGTATACGTACTCGCGCGTTGCGCGGTTATTTAATAAACATAATCGTAAATAATGATTTATTGATAATTTTAAAATTCTAACTGAATTGATATCATAAAGTTTGTATGAGAGTATGTTAGCATTTAGCACCTTGATAAGTTATAATAGAATACTTATGAAAACAAAGAAATATATAATTATAACTTCAGTTCATTGTCTAAATTTGTTAATAATTTTTGAAAATTTTATTTTATTTATTTATATTTTGAATTATTCAAAATCAGAAATATTCTCACCCCTAATATCCATATTATCCTCTTGTTAGAATAATGAGATATATGAAAAATTATTTGTTAGATTAAAATAAAATATAACTAAGAAAGTCCTACAATTAGGATAAAGCTAGTCATAAAACTAAAAAGCTTTGATTACTTGAATATACTGTATAATTTATCTACTTATAAAAAAAATTCTCAACTAAGAAGTCAAAATTTTAATTTATTTTTGTAGATAAGTTTAATACTATCGTTAAAACGTCTACATTTATTTTTATTTTGTCATATTTTTATATTATTTATTATAATTTTTTTTAATTCATGAACGGTAACTTAATTTCTAATTTTATGCAACAAATCTCTAAATTAATGATTAACATATCCCATTGGCGATTAGTCTCATTTGATTTATGTTATTGTTGATTTAAAGATCTATCGAAAATAATTGAGATACTACATAGATTTTAAATTTTTTTTTTTGTTTTCTTTTGTGGTGCTAACAATTGGTAGTTTTGGTTGCCTCCCGTATTGTACATAGAGATTTAAATAGAAATTTTCAATTAACTTTTAAATTTAATTATAATTTTTTTTGTGGGGTTGGCAGTTTTGCCTCTCCTATTTTACATATACAGATATAAAATTTAATTAAACTGATTTTTTAAACTTGCACGGTTGCACCCACGTCCCTTTTCCATTTTAATTGATATATATATATATATATATATATATATATACTATATATAAGAAGCCACAATGCAACTATTATTATAACTATCTTGTTAGCTTTCAACCAAAAGCTAACAAGATTTTTAGTTACATATTTATTATTTAGTTAAATAATAAATATGTCATTTCTATATATATTTTTCTATTAATATATATATTAAGTGTGAATATCTACTACTTAGCATATGACAAGTGTTACATGCGCTTAGATAGTGTTGTACATTCTTCTTTTATGGTTGTACCTTTAAAATTTATATTATTGGACAATTTAACACCATTAATCACAATAATTAATAAGTTAAAACATTTTTTTAAAAAATATGAAAATTTGGATGACTCTCCAAATTTTATTTGTGTCACATAAATTGAGACAACAAAAATAACATATATTGGGTCCATTTTAATTTATTTTTCTTTTTTTTGTGTTTTTTATATTTAAAAATTGCGTGTAAATACTATAAATCATGATAATTGACAACATAAAATATATTTTGAAAAAAATACAATAAAAAAATTCTATTGATTCTTGAAATTAATCTATCGTTACAAATTATGTATAAAATATAATAAATCGTGCTAATTGACAACTTAAAATATTTATTAAAAAAACACAAAAAAAGAAATTGACTGATTCTTAAAATTAATCTATCAATGTCATATAAAATGAGACAAAAGTAGTAATATGTATTATTTAATGTGAAATTATTGAAAACTACGTAAAATGTATTGTGAATCTTAACAATTAACGACATTTGATTGACTCTTGAAATTTTATCTATGCTACATACATTGAGACAAACAGAGTAATATATATTAAGTAATTAAAATTACGTACAACCTTATTTCTTTCTGTAGGCTTCGAATTATCGTGGTCATTTTTTAGGCTGATACAAGTTTTGTACATTTTCTATTTAATTTTTTTTAATATTATAAATCGCAATAATTAATAATTTAAAATATTTAAAAAAATATATTAAAAATTGAGTTGGTTTTGGGAATTTTATTTATACTATATAAAATGGGACAAAGGAAGCAACATATATCATTTACAAATGACTTAAAAAGCATTAAAAATTACAATAATTACCAAATTAAAATATTTAAAAGCTATATAATAAAATAGCTTCACTCTCAGAATTCTATCAGGCTCACATATATTGGGACAGAAAAAATAACACATATCATTTTAAAATTATCAAAAAAGTATTATAAATACTAATAATTAACAACTTAAAATATCTAAAAGGCATTTTAAAAGGGTTAATTTTGTAATTTTATCCATATCACATAAATTAGGACAAAGTGACCAGTAATGTAGGTTATTTGAAAGTTACATAAAAATATTATAAATCACAATAATTAATAACTTAAAATATTTTTTTAAAAAAATATGAAAATTTGGATGACTCTCCAAATTTTATTTGTGTCACATAAATTGAGACAACAAAAATAACATATATTGGGTCCATTTTAATTTACTTGTCTTATTTTTTTTTGTGTTTTTTATTTTTAAAAATTGCGTAAAAATATTATAAGTCATGATAATTGACAACATAAAATATGTTTTCAAAAAAATACAAAAAATTCCACTGATTCTTGAAGTGAATCTATCATAAAAATACTATAAATCATGATAATTGACAACATAAAATATTTCAAAATTGTTGTATGTGGGTAGTCTTATTATGCCTTAAATAGTGTCAAAGAAAGTACAAGTTTGTAATAAAAAAAACCTATTCCTTTATCCACGCAAACAATCGCTTCAAAAACTCCGTTATTAGCCCCAAAACATACCTATATTATTGGCCCCTTATCTAGTATATATATATATAGTAGAAAAAATAGCAAATTAAAAAAATAAAATAAAGTCAATCAATCAAGATAAATACTATTATTAGTTTGGATAAACATAATTTTTCAAAAACACGGGTTGCATCAAATATATTTTTAAAAAATAAGAAAAAATATAAAAAGAGTTATATTAACTGTGGTAACTTTCTAATTTTGAAAGAATACATTTAACAGATATATTGGCAGTTAAAATAAGAAAAGAGTTATATTAACTGTGGTAATTTTCTACATTTTTGAAGTTCATTAAAAAAAATTAGGCAGTTAGCATTTTATTAGGAGCAGACATATTCAATTTTATTTAAACAGAAAAAAGAAGAGAGATACGTAAAAAAAATTAAAAACTTTTTTAAATTTATTGTTTTTTTAATGTTTTGTTTTATAAATTATTATTTATTATTTAATATATCTACAAATTTTGTGGTGCTGACACATAGACGTTATCACATCTCCTATTATATAGATATAGAAGATTCTTAATATTCAGAATTCATTTGACAAGGTCTAGCTTTAGTAGAAATATTACTATTATTAAAATTGTCCTCATAAGGAAGGCTGACCATGTGTTTTTTTTTATTCCAAAATTCATTTGGGTAATCTCCACAAATTTGAAGAGAGAATTGGTTTTTTAGAAAAGAAATATTTTCTTGCAATTTTGAATTTTGTAATATGGTATCAACTTCAATGCTGTTGATTTCTTCTTTTAAAAAGTTGACTTGTTGGTTTTTTGAAATCAGTTTAGAAGATAGTTCGTTAATCATTCTAGTAAAGGGTTTAGTTATGAACTAAAGTGTAAAGGGTTTTCCTCCCCAAGTTTCCACCATTTTCTTACTATCCCAATAAGTTAGCGGAAAAATATCATTTATAAAAGGAACTCCTAAAATAATTTGGTTAGTAATATCTTTTACTAAAACAAAACTTTGAGGGATGCAATTTTTCTCTTAACAAATAAAAGCCTTGGGTAATTTATATTTTATACCCATTTTGCTGCCATTAGCAGATCTTAAATTGTGAGTAGTTTTATGAAAATATCTAGAAGAGATTAATCATTCTTGTATGCAATTCAAATCAGCAACACTATCAATTAAGACTGTAAACTCTTTTTTTAATTATAGTCAATAAGAAGAATGATTTTTGTGTAAAATTTTTGAGATGTAATTGCTTTTAGATTTTGTAAAAAATCTTCCTTCTCATTTTCTTTAAACTTTATCGTTTGAAGAAAGTTATCACCTTCGTCTTCATATGAAGATTCCGAGCTATTATCAAGCCCTTTTTGACTTTCAATATTATTAAGTCCGTTTTCAATAGCAACATTCTTTTTATTTAGGATCTGAATATCACTTTTGAGATTATTAATCTCTTCCTTTAGATCTTGTATAGTAGTAGGAATGCTTATTAACTTTCTTTTCTCATGAAGAAGTTTTTTTACTTCAAAAATTTGGTAAATCAGATACTTGCCACAAATGTGGTAGATTTGGCCATTATGCTAGGGATTACAAAGTCAAGGAAAAAATCAGAAACCTTGACATAGATGAAAATATTAAGGATTCCTTATGTAAGATCCTTTTAAACTCTGAATCTGAAGAAACAGATGCAGCGTATAGCAGTTATGAAGAAACCTCCAGCAATAAAGATCTAAGAGCTCTAGATCAAGAAGATTACGTGACATCGGATAGTGAGTGTTTGCCATGTCAGCAAGGACAAAATTGTGATAACAAGAAAGAGGATGATTTATATAAGATCTATTCCCAGTTTAAAGAATTAAGTATTAATGTCATTGATAATGACAAAATCATTGAAAAATAATTGATTTATATTTTTCTATTTAGTATATTTTAATTAAATTAATCATAAAAAATAAAAGTACAAAATTTCTATAAACATCATGAAATGCATATGTAACATCCCGCCTTAGAAAGAGCTCATTTTAGAAAGAACTAAATTGGAAATAACTACATTAAGAATTTTGCAAAGTTATGCTAAGTTATGAGTTTTGGGTCAATTTCAAATGACCATAACTTTCAGTACAAGATGAGTTACGTGGACCTTAATATATAAAATAAAAGGTCTTGGAATCCTCTTTCCAACGCCACCTAATTTGCTAAATTTCAAGTTCGGATGAGGGAGATATGCCCATTTGAAGTCATCCTATCCAGTTAAGGAAAATTACCTGAATTAGTGAGGGGTATTTTGGTCTTTTTCTTACTCCGTCAGCTTAAAACGAATTTAGTAATATTTTTGGGGTCAAATCTGATTTGGGTCAGTTTACATAATCCCAAATACGCTTAGGGTTTTGAGAGGAGTTCAAGAAGAGGAGAAAAGGAGAAATCGAGGTATGTAAGCTTTCACAGTGTTGGGTACGTTCACCCACACGCCCATCATGGTTTCCCTTTTCGAATTTCATCCACAAGATTGAGTATATTTTAGTTCTTGATGAGTTTCTTGAAGTTTGTGATTTATTCTTTAAGTACGAGGCTTCGTTGAGTTCTTGTGATGAGGATCTTGTGTTGGAGTATTGTCCTGGAGTAATTTAGGGTGAATTTCGTCGTAGTTATGTTGGGTCTAAGAATCCATAAGAGTTTGAGGGGAATCGTCGATTCTAAAGGAGTTAGACATGAAATTGAAGCAAGAAAATTTGTCCAATTTCTGGGAAAAGGGGTGTGGCTCTACGCCTCTCAGTGCGCCCCAAGTGAGTTTCTATAGTTTGAGTCCTGGGGAACCGCGCCACTCAGTGCGCCCAACCCACCTTCAGTAGTTCAGGGGTTGGCTCCCCACGCCACTCAGTCCGCCAGGGTCGCCAGGTCCCCTACTCTTCCGTTCTTCTTTCCATGTGAGTACACTCAAATCGTACGTATGTTTTATATTTGATATCCACACTCTAAAACTATATCTAAACATCTAGAGATCATTCATAACATGAATCATAACCTTAAATTCATAATTCAAATTCAAGGTAGAGTTAAGAGTTAAGTCTTGAGAATTCTTCCGAGTCATTTTGAGAAGTCTTTTACAATAATTTTGAAACTTGTTTTAAGACTTGAGTATTTGAGCTTGAGAATGAGGATGAGGAGAGTTAAGTTTTATTTTTTAAATGAATATATGGGAACTAAGTATTCCCAAGAGTAAATATTTTTACATTTAAGATAAGAGGAAACACCGATTTTCAAAAGAGTTCATGAGCAGTTTTGAGTACTATATATTTTAAGAGAACTATTTTGAGTAATAATCTCAAAGTTGAGGATGAGGAAATGTTTTTCTAAAACATATGAGCTAAGTTATATTTAGAGAGTAGTATTGAGAACCGATATAGGGGAAAGTTCAAACGACTTATAGTCCCCATAAACCATGTAGCCAACGTGGGTAAAAAGGGTCATACTTTTTAGATGATTCCTTATTGCTTTTTAAGCATAGCTTAGTGGATCCACTTAGTGAGTAGTTCTATACCACGACAAAGTATAGGACAGTTCTGGTAGTGTGGGCAAGACGATGTATCATCACATAGCTCATAGTGATGGTTGTCGGTTAGAGAATCTCTCAAACAGAATTATTTTGTATCTTTACATACAAATATGAGTTATTATTATATTCTTAAACACAATGAGTTGTTATCTACTTTTTTAAATGCTTTACATAAACTGCATCTTTAATGTTGTTTTTATACTACTTTGAGTTGAGTTTCCTTGAGTTGAATTAAGGTAAGTATGTTTCACTCCTTCCGGCTCAAGCTTATGCTATGTTTTAGATTTCCCCTTGCATTCTCGTGCATTGAAATGATGCAGATACAGGAGATCAGGATCATCAGGCGATTCGTTGATACCATTCGCAGTTCCAGAGTTGTTTCGTAGAGTCTCCTTGTTTCAGGAGGATCCCTTAGTATTTCTCTTATATGTCACGGTATTTCAGTTTTGTTAGGATGATCGGGGGTCTTGTCCCGACATTCCTCAAAGTATTAGAGGCTTCATAGATAGTACAACACCCCGGAAATCTAATGACCTAAGCTAGAGCCAAATATGTAGTCTAGTGTCCTAAAAAGGGTTAACATGAAGATAAGAGTCGTAAAATGACGTCCCTAAGTTAGTACTAATGTTTTAGGACCTACACATCAAGGCATGACACCCAAGGGATCCTCCTGAAACAAGGAGACTCATGACCTACGAATGGGCACCCACGAACCGTGGATGGACCCACCCCCGTAGGTGAGGGTCGTGGGTCGAGACTTAGTAGCCCCATTTCTGCCCTGGTCCTCTCCCTTCCCTGAACCAAACGACAACTTACCAATACGGGGAGTCACCCCACCTACGGACCGTAGGTGGGGGTTTCATGGGTCACACCTATAAAGGCTGCCTTAATTCGGCCAAGGGTCAAACATTTTGATTAATTCCTAATTAATTAAGTAAGGGTGGGGACAATTATTATTAGTTAATTTAGACCTATATAAATACTTCTAAGTCATAAAACTCCACTTAATACCTCACAACTCACAAGACTCAATCATAACCAACTTCCTTCTCAAAATATTCTCTCTAGGGCTCCATTGAAGAGCAAGGTCAAGGTCAAGCTAGGGGTTCAAGAAACAACCTTTATCCTCCAATTTCGTGTGGAAATCAAGCCAAGGTATGGATTCTTTTCATTCTTGGGTAGCTATCCCCCAAGAAGCCCCTTCAAACTATGTTTTAAGACTTCCAAAAATCCTAGGGTTTCACTCTTGTCATGGGTCTTCTTCCAAAATGATTTCTATTATTTAATTATGGTTTATTATGGTTGATTATGATGATTTATGGTTATATTAATGGAGTATTGTTGGATTTTGATGAAAATCTCCCTTGGACCCATGATTTCCCCTTCTTCATAAATTGTTAACTATGTATGACTTGGTTGATCATGAAAGCTTGACAATTGATTATGTTTATGTTTATTAAGTTGTTGAATCATGAAATTACCCTATCTAGTGTTGTAATTCTAGAAGTTAGGGTTGATCTTGATTTCCTTGCCTTGAAGGGAAATAACTAGGGTTTTAATATGTTGATGAAGATTGTATATGAACTCATGATTCACTTAGATAGTGAGGTTCCTATGACTATTGTGCAATAGTGGTATTGATGCAAGGTTTTTCTTTCCATTACCCTTTTCACTCGATTATGCATGAGGTATGTATGTATGTTTACGATAAGCTTGTTGTGTTGATTGAAAGGCAATCCTCATGAACACACTATGAATGTTATGTGAAAGGTTTACTCACATGTTGATGATTCTAAGGTTGAAAGGACATTCTCACTAATGAATCTATGAGCTATTATGATATATGTTGGTTTGAGTGCCTAGTGCATTCTCTCATGAACACGAACTTAAGTAAAGACTTAATATGATCGTTAAAGGGAATTATGCATAGCACCGAGTGGATATGAAAATGAGATGGAGGCTTTTACATTTAGAAAGTCCGGCTTCCTAATGTATGTTGTCTCATGGGATGGAAACCTTTTAAGCTAGTAGTCCGGGTTTCTAGTAGCAATCCTCATATCCCATAACTATGTGCCCACATAGGTCTTTAGCTAGTGGATCCACCTAAAAGCTATTATGAAAGTTCTACCTTAGGCTAGTAGGACACCTCTTTTCGGTGTGAGGGTAGAACACTGGATTCCATGTAGCTCACATGGTCTATGTTAGTTAAGGCAAAACTTCCCTATATGATATGAATATGAACTATCATAAGAACATGGACTTTAATTATGACTTCTTAAGAGGTACTACTTAGTAGGAGTGGGGGTGTGAGACTTCACTCATACATTGCACAAGTAGGATTTAAGAGGGGTTGTGGTGAGGTTCTCTTATGTTATGATGACTTATGGATTATGCATGAAAGATATGTATGAATGTTAAGGTTAACTTCACTTGTTACAAGCTATGAACATGAATGACTCCTTACTTATGTATGTTGGTTATTGATGAGGCAAAAGTGAGATATGTATGTTGTTGGTGGCCTAAATGTGATACTTAGCATTTGATAGGGTTATGGGATCTTACCTTTGCATTGCATTAGTATGACTTTGGGTTGCTTATATGTTGGTTTGACTTATGATTCTTCATAAATGTGCATTATGGTTTTAAAACTTGATAAATGCATGATTTCAGCTAAATTTCTCTTTTATGCATGTTTTAAGGATTTTTATGCATGGATTCCATACTTAGTACATTATTTGTGCTAAACCATATTTTCTACATTATATTAGTGTAGGTTCCGGTCATTTAGACGTACTACTTTTAAGTGAAGCTTGGGTTGATTATTCCCTAGGCTTGGTGAGTCCTCAAGTTCGAGGATAAGATATTATCATTTTCTAGCTTTTATTGTACTCTCTACTTTTGAGACTTTATTGATGTAAATGGATTTTAACCCTATTTGTACTCTCTATTGAACTAGATGGTGATTGAGACAAGTCTAGATTCTTATTTTCATTATGAAACAAAGTTGATTTTGATTGTAAAAGTTTTAAATTTTTCCGCATTATTCTATGTCTTTATGTTATGATTATACTAAGGGCTTTTATGAGATCCCTTCGGGGTCAAGTACTCCATGTTGCTCCTAAGGGGTAACCCCGGGTCGTGACAAACTTGGTAATCAGAGCACAAGGTTATAGAATGATTCTAGGATAATGTCTCATGAACCACGTCTAGTAGAGATTTGTTCATGAGTGTGTAGCATGCCACACTTATGAATGAGAGCCTATAAGATGTTTAGGAACTTTCACTTCTTTCATTACTGTTTAATCGTGTCTTAGAGTTTTAACTCTAGGAAGTCCTTTTCCTAACCCTTTTCTTGTGCATATAGGAATATGACTACAAAAAGGGTGGCCGCAAGAAGGATGGAAGAGGAGATTGTCGATGATGGAGTTCCTCCCCAAGGTCCTCAAGGGCCTCAAGTTCCTCAAGCTCCTAATAATGAAGGGGCTATGACAAATTTTGAAATAAGGTCGGTTCTTCAAACATTGAATCATGTTTTAGCGACTCAAGTCACTAGGGATGCTAGAGCTCATATGAACCCCAATGCAAGTATAACCGCTTCAAGGATTATGGATTTCACAAGAATGAATACCCCTACATTATATAGCTCCAAAGTGGATGAAGACCCACAAGGGTTTATTGATGAAGTTTTTAAGGTGCTTGATGCTATGTGTGTGTCTCCACAAGAGAAGGCGGAACTAGCCACCTACCAATTGAAGGATGTGGCTCAAGTATGGTATGAGCAATGGAAGGATGAGAGATCCGTGAGAGCGGTCCCGATTGATTGGGGATTGTTCAAGTCGGTCTTTCTTGATAGGTTTTTCCCCCTAGAGTTGAGGGAGAGAAAGATTAAACAATTCATCAACCTTCGCCAAAGAGGTATGAGTGTGAATGAGTATAGCCTTAAGTTCACCCCAATTGTCCAAGTATGCTCCAACCTTAGTGACGGACTCAAGGGCCAAGATGAACAAATTTGTTATGGGGATATCTGACTTGGTAGTCAATGAATGTCGTTCGTCAATGTTCATCTAAAGTATGAATATTTCACGTCTTATGGTTCATGCCGAACAATTGAGAAACAAAAGCTCAAACAAGTGAATAGAGAAGTGAAGAAGGCAAGGACCGATGATGGGAATTCTTCCAAGGGTAAATTTGAGGTTCAAGGTAAACCAAGGTTCAAGAAGAGGTTTTCCAACCAAGGCTCCTCTAGCACTCCAAGGGTTAACAAAGATAGGGTGTCTAACCCTAAGCCACAAGGAGGTAATAGTGGTAGCTCTTATGTTGATAGGCCTAATTGTGCAAAGTGTGGTAAGAAGTATGAAGGCAAGTGCCTAGTTGGCACGGATGGTTGCTTTAGTTGTGGGAAGCGCGGTCATATGAAGAGAGATTGTCCCATGCTAAAGGTTCAAGGGAGAGAGGGCAAGCAAGTCCCTCCAAGTGGCTCAAATTCTGATTCTCCCAAGAATAATAACTTCTATGCTCTTCAATCCTGAGGTGACCAAGAGAGCTCCCTGAATGTGGTGGGTATGTTGCAAGTCTTTTCCATTGATGTATATGCATTATTAGACCCCGGTGCGACTTTGTCATTTGTTACACCTTTTGTGGCTATAAAATTTGAAATACTCCCCGAAAAGTTACTAGAACCTTTTTCGGCGTCTACACCGGTTGGTGACTCGGTAGTGGCAAAAAGAGTCTATAGGAGTTGTCCTATTTCTTTGTCTCATAAAGTCACTTTGGTTGATTTGGTAGAATTAGACATGCTTGATTTTGATGTAATATTGGGCCTGGATTGGTTGTATGGATGTTATGCTTCAATAGATTGTAGGACCCGGGTGGTCAAATTTCAATTTCCAAAGGAGCCAATTTTAGAGTGGAAAGGGGGGAATTCTATTCCTAGAGGTCAATTTGTTTCATGTCTTAAATCTAGAAAAATGATCTCCAAGGGGTGCATGTATCATATTGTTAGGGTTATGGATGTTGAGTCCAAGGTCCCTTCTTTAGAGTCGGTCCCCGTGGTGAGTGAGTTTCTGAAAGTCTTTCCCGATGACTTGCCCGACATTCCTCCCGAACGGGAAATAAACTTTGGCATTGATCTTATACCGGATACACAACCCATATCTATCCCTCCCTATATAACGGCTTCGGCTAAATTGAAATAGTTGAAGGAGCAACTCAAGGACTTGTTAGACAAAGGGTTTTATCCAACCAAGCATATCTCCATGGGGTGCTCCGGTATTGTTCGTAAAGAAGAAAGATGGGTCCCTTAGGATGTATATTGATTACTGCCAATTGTTCGTAAAGAAGAAAGATGGGTCCCTTAGAATGTGTATTGATTACCGCCAATTGAACAAGGTCACTATAAAGAATAAGTATCCTCTTCCGAGGATTGACGATTTGTTTGATCAACTCCAAGGGGCTAACTATTTCTCCAAAATAGATCTTCGTTCGGGTTACCATCAACTAAGGGTAAGAGGGTGTGACATTCCTAAGACGGCCTTTAGGACTCGGTACGGTCACTACAAATTTGTGGTTATGTATTTTAGGTTAACAAATTCCCCGACGGCATTCATGGACCTAATGAATAGGGTGTTTAGTCAATATCTTGATTCATTTGTGATCATTTTTACTGATGATATTTTGATCTATTCGAGAAGTGAGGGTGAACATATGGATCATTTGAGGATTGTATTGCAAGTCCTTAAAGACCACCAAATGTATGCAAAGTTTAGCAAGTGTGAGTTTTGGCTAAGATCGATTGCCTTCATTGGTCATATTGTGTCGGGTATGGATTGAGGCAGATCCTAAGAAGACGTATGCGCTCAAGAGTTGACCTAGACCTCTACTCCTACCGATATTAGAAGCTTCTTGGGTTTGGCCGGTTATTATATGAGGTTTGTTGAGGGTTTTTCCTCCATTGCTTCTCCATTGACGACTTTAACTCAAAATAAAGCTAAGTTTGTGTGGTCAGAGGCTTGTGAGAAAATCTTCCAAGAATTGAAAGATAGACTTACTTTCGCTCCGGTGTTGACCTTACCGGAGGGTACCAATGGGTTTGTGGTATATAATGATGCTTCTCGAATCGGTTTGGGATGTGTCCTTATGCAACATGGTAAAGTGATTGTCTATGCTTCAAGGCAACTCAAGGTACATGAAAAGAATTATCCGACTCATGATCTCGAATTAGCGGTGGTTATGTTTGCTTTAAAAATATGGAGACACTACTTATATGGGGTCCATGTAGATGTTTTCACCGACTACAAGAGTCTTCAATATGTGTTTAGCCAAAAAAACTTGAATTTCCGACAAAGAAGGTGGTTAGAGATTTTGAAGGATTATGACATGAGTGTCCTTTACCACCCCGACAAAGCTAACGTAGTTGCAGATGCCATAAGTAGATTGTCCATAGGTAGTGTGGCTCATTTAGAAAATGAGAAAAATGAATTGGTTCGTGATGTGCTTAGGTTGGCCCGGTTAAGTGTCTAACTAGTGGATTCCACCAAGGGTAGAGTCATGGTCCATCATTGTTCTGAATCGTCCTTTGTGGTTGATGTGAAGTCTAAACAAGTCCTTGATCCCATATTAATGGAGTTGAAAGAATCAGTTCTCAACAAGTCCGTTGAGACCTTCTCCCAAGGGGGAAATGGGGTGCTTAGGTTCCAAGGTAGATTATGTGTTCCGGATGTTGATGGCTTAAGAGAGAAAATTTTAGAAGAGGCTCATGGTTCGCGGTATTCTATTCATCCGGGAGCCACCAACATGCACTACAAGAAATTTGATTATTAAGGACGAATTATTTTATCACTTAAAAATCATATTTCGTAACAAAAATAAATTTATGACAAGAAATATTTCGTCAATCTTTCGTCTCTAAACGCTCGTCTCTAATAGTATATAAAGACAATTTAGTGTGTCGTCACTGAAAGTCTTATATTAACTACAAAAAGAATATTTGTCCCCAAATGCATAGTATTTGCAACAAACTTATTTGTCATAAAAATGTAAATATTTTGTAGCTAAAAATGTCATATCGTCACTAAAAGTGTGTCTAATAATGACAAAATTTATTTGTCACTAATTATTAATTTAATTAGTGACGATCTTGATCGTCTTTTAACGTTATGCATAATTTGTAGTAAAAAGAATAAGGTTCCGTCACTAAAAGATGACAATTTCATGGTTGAAAAAATATTTTTGGCAGATAATAGGCGGTATTAATGATGAATTAATTTGTAGTTAAAAATATAATTATTATTGTAATTATTTTTGTCACTAAATATAATCACTTCGTGTTAAATAAAAAAGTAGCAATAGGGTTACTTATTTTTTATCCAAAGAAGATATTTTTGTGACCTAATATAATTCTTATAACATTTAATGCTATGTAAATAAATATGTACTTAAACTATTTGTTGTTAATACATGTCAATTTCAATTGTTAAAGTACGCAATCTATGTAAATAAAAACATCATAAAAAAATAATATACCAAAAAAACATAAATAAAAACGCCGTATATTATAATAATTTGTAGATAACACTTGCATACAAACTTATTAAGTAAATAAAGTGAAATTACTCAAACAAAAATAGATAAATTTAATTGAGGTACGAAAATAATAACAAATTTAAAACTATAAAACTATGTAGTTTCCTTGTATACCAGTGCTCCATTATCTTACATTTTCACTCATTCACGTTTTTACATCTTCATCATTCATGTACCTGTGTAAAAGAAAATAAAAAATTTTAGTATTCAAACTTTAATTCTAAAAATACTTTTTGATATCATGATGTAAACAAAATATGTATTCAAACTTTAATTTTAAGAAAAATAATAATTAGTGAACTAAATTATAAAATGAGAATATATAAAATAATTTCTTCTATTCAGAATTATTAAACATTCAAGTATCACAATCAATAAAAACTTATCTCCTTATTGAAATGGTGTCAAGAATTTCTACATTCAATCAACACCAAGTAAAAGTTGAATAACAATTTTGTAAAATAATTGTTCCTTATACTAATTGAAACAAATATTTAAAAAGTTATAGAGCATTAACAAATGCTAGATGGACATAATTTGGGATACTGGATAAAAGAAGGAAAAGAAACGAGAGAGAGCAGTAAAATACCTATAGGAATGGAATGTAGTATTTGTATTCTAATTGGATAGATTTTAATTTATTAATAATTCTAAAAAGGAGGAAAAAAGTGAGTGGGTAGTTTCATGTAACGTGGGAGGGAAAATGGGGAATGAGTGAAGGAAATTTAATGCATTGAAAGTGGAGGGAAGGTCAAATACTTAAAAGTTAAATTTTATTTTTTTTTACTTTTACTATAATATTTTAGTTTAAAATATAAATTCTCACAATTATGATTTCCGTCACTTAATGGGTTTCCATTAACTACTAAAATTATTTAATTTGTTTGACATAATCAAGTAAAAATAGTATGTCAATTATACTCCATCTATATAGATAAATTTTTAAAAATGTAAATTACATTCAAATAGATAAATAATAAAATGAGAATAAAATTTGGTATCTATGTGACAAAAATTATTTGTAGCAAAATTATATGTTAAATAGAGACAATAATATCATCATCGCTAATTATTTAAATTATTAGTGACAAAAAATAAAGTCACAATTAAATGTAAAATTTGTAGTTAAATTTTACAATAATTAAGTACAAATTGTAATTCGTCGCTATTGAATCATCATAGTTTTAGTGAGCAAATTTTTTCGTGCCCAAATGTAGATTATTTTAGGACAAAAGATGATTTGTCATAAATTGGGTACATCATTTAGTGACAAAATAATGTGTCATTGATAGCTTTATATTTGTAACTAATAGTACTCAATAAATGGCGCCAACTTATTTTTTGGTGGGAAATTTTAATAGACAAAAATTGCTACGAAATTTTATGTTTCGTCACTTAAAGTATTGGCCATAGATCTTTAGCAACGTAATATGATTTTCGTCATTAAAGATGAACAATTAGTGACGAATTTCATGTTGTAGCTAGTAAATTCGTAGCTAAATATCATATTTGTTGTAGTGATGTACCGTGATCTACGGGAAGTCTATTGGTGTAATGGCATGAAAAAGGATATAGTGGGTTTTGTGGCCAAATGTCCGAATTGTCAACAAGTTAAGGCCGAAAACCAAAAACCGGGAGGTTTGTCCCAATATATATCTATTCCCACTTGGAAGTGGGAGGATGTGAATATGGATTTTGTTGTAGGTTTGCCTCCTACTCGAAGGCAACATGATTCTATTTGGGTCATTGTTGATAGGATGACAAAATCAACCCATTTTATTCCCGTCAAAACTTTATTTTCGACGGAAGACTATGCCAAGTTGTACATTAATGAGATAGTGAAGTTGCATGGGGTTCCCTTATCTATCATCTCGGATCGGGGTACTCAATTTACTTCAAACTTTTGGAAGGCATTCCAAAAAGGGTTTGGTACCAATGTTAAGCTTAGTACCGCTTTCCACCCTCAAACGGATGGTCAAGCGGAACGGACCATTCAAACCTTAGAGGACTTGTTGAGGGCTTGTGTGATAGATTTCAAGGGTAGTTGGGATGACCATCTCCCATTGATTGAGTTTGCCTACAACAACAATTACCACTCAAGCATTGCCATGGCTCCGTTTGAAATATTATATGGTAGGAGGTGTAGATCTCCGGTTGGTTGGTTTGAAGTAGGTGAATTTGCTTTAATTGGTCCCGAACTAGTTTATAAGGCTATTGAAAAAGTTTGACTTATTAAAGAGAGGTTGAATATGGCCCATAGTCGGCAAAAATCATATGCCGATCTTAAAAGGAGGGATCTAGAGTTTGAGGTTGGTGATTGGGTCTACTTGAAAATCTCACCTATGAAAGGTGTGATAAGGTTTGGTAAGAAGGGGAAGCTTAGTCCCCGGGTATATGGGCCCATATCAAATCTTGAAACGTGTTGGGAAAGTTGCATAATAATTAGACTTACCAAATGAGTTGGCTCCGGTTCCCCCGGTGTTTCATGTTTCCATGCTTAAGAAGTGCATTGGTGATCCGATATCCATCCTTCCTTTAGAGGGTTTAGGGGTTGATGAGAACCTTTCTTATGAAGAAGTTCTGGCTGAGATTTTGGACCGGCAAGTGAAGAGGTTGAGAAATAAGGAAGTAGCCTCCGTTAAGGTTTTGTGGAGGAATCACTTAGTTGAGGGTGCTACATGGGAGGCCGAGGCCGATATGAAGTCCCGTTATCCTCATCTTTTTCCTTCTACTCCTATCCAAACTTGAGGTAAGTAGTTTTCTTGAGTTGATGTTTTGGAAGTCATATGTGCTATATGTGTTCTTTATGATTTCCTTATGTTGTGTATGTTCTTGTGAGAATTTATGTTTAGAATATATTGAGTTTTCATGATTTATATGCTCCTCATGTTGATTTGCATTTTAGTATGATGATTGCATATTTGACTTCATGAGGTGAATTGATGGACATGCTTAGTTATGTTTTGATGAAATGACATGTTGACTCCATATTGTTGTGTTGAGCTTGCTTGAGTTGGAGAAGGTAGTTCCTCCCATGTATATGTGAATTGATGAGTTTCGTGCATGTTGGGTTAGTAGATGTAGTTCCTACTTTCTTGTATTGCATTGGACATAGAGTTGAAGTTTCCTCCTATTGAATAAGTGCATAAAGTGAATAGTGCATTTATGGGTTTTGCACATTTTTTATGTTTCATGCATAATAGGCTGTTAGTCTAGAGTTTCTAACTTAGTTTGGTGTCTAGATCATCATTCGAGGACGAATATTCCCAAGGGGGAGGGGATAATGTAACACCCCGAAAATCTAATGACCTAAGCTAGAGACTAACATGTAGTCTAGTGTCCTAAAATGGCTTAACATGAAGATAAGAATTGTAAAATGACGTCCCTAAGTTAGTACTAATGTTTTAGGACCTACACGTCAAGGCATGACCCATAAGGACCCCCAAAG
The DNA here is from genome assembly GCF_019186545.1 of Solanum stenotomum. Taxonomy (NCBI): domain Eukaryota; kingdom Viridiplantae; phylum Streptophyta; class Magnoliopsida; order Solanales; family Solanaceae; genus Solanum; species Solanum stenotomum. Next base: position 12,305,471 of record NC_064286.1, on the reverse strand, counting down.
GGTCGTTGAGAAGGACCCAAGTGAAGCCCCAAAAAGTTGTTAGAAGACAACATGACCTACGAATGGGCACCCACGAACCATGGGTGGACCCACATCCCGTAGGTGGGGGTCATGGGTCGAGACTTAGTCTCCCCATTTCTCCCCTGGTGCTCCCTCTTCCCATAACCAAACAACGACTTACTAGTACGGGGCGTCACCCCACCTATGGACCGTAGGTGGGGGTTTCGTGGGTCACACATGTAAAGGCTACCTTAATTCGGCCAAGGGTCAAACATTTTGATTAATTCCTAATTAATTAAGTAAGGGTGGGGACAGTTATTATTAGTTAATTTAGACCTATATAAATACTTCTAAGTCATAAAACTCCACCTAACACTTCCACAACTCACAAGACTCAAACATAACCAACTTCCTTCTCAAAATATTCTCTCTAGGACTCCATTGAAGAGCAAGGTCAAGGTCAAGCTAAGGGTTCAAGAAACAACCTTTATCCTCCAATTTCGTGTGGAAATCAAGCCAAGGTATGGATGCTTTTCATTCATGGGTAGCTATCCCCCAAGAAGCCTCTTCAAACTATGTTTTAAGACTTCCAAAAAACCTAGGGTTTCACTCTTGTCATGGGTCTTCTTCCAAAACGATTTCTATTATTTAATTATGGTTTATTATGGTTGATTATGATGATTTATGGTTATATTAATGGAGTATTGTTGGATTTTGATGAAAATCTCCCTTGGACCCATGGTTTTCCCTTCTTCATAAATTGTGAACTATGTATGACTTGATTGATCATGGAAGCTTGACAATTGATTATGTTTATGTTTATTAAGTTGTTGAATCATGAAATTACCCTATATAGTGTTGTAATTCTAGAAGTTAGGGTTGATCTTGATTTCCTTGCCTTGAAGGGAAATAACTAGGGTTTTAATATGTTGATGAAGATTGTCTATGAACTCATGATTCACTTAGATAGTGAGGATCCTATGACTATTGTGCAATAGTGGTATTGATGCAAGGTCCTTCTTCCCATTACCCTTTTCACTCGATTATGCATGAGGTATGTATGTATGTTTATGATAAGTTTGTTGTGTTGATTGAAAGGCAATCCTCATGAACACACTTTGAATGTTATGTGAAAGGTTTACTCACATGTTGATTATTCTAAGGTTTAAAGGACATTATCACCTAATGAATCTATGAGCTATTATGATATATGTTGGTTTGAGTGCCTAGTGCATTCTCTCATGAACACGAACTTAAGTAACTTAATAAGACCATTAAAGGAAATTATGCTTAGCACTGAGTGGATATAAAAATGAGATGGAGGCTTTTACGTTTAGAAAGTTCGGCTTCCCAATGTATGTTGTCTCATGGGATGGAAACCTTTTACGCTAGTAGTCTGAGTTTCTAGTAGCAATCTTCATATCCCATAACTATGTGCTCACATAGGTCTTTAGCTAGTGGATCCACCTAAAAGTTATTATGAAAGTTCTACCTTAGGCAAGTAGGACACCTCTTTTCGGTGTGGGGGTAGAACACCGAATTCCATGTAGCTCATATGGTCTATGTTAGTTAAGGCTAAACTTCCCTATATGATATGAATATGAACTACGATAAGAACCTGGACTTTAATTATGACTTCTTAAGAGGCACTACTTGGTAGGATTTGGGGTATGGGACTTCACTCATACATTGCACAAGTAGGCATTAAGAAGGGTTGTGGTGAGGTTCTTTTATGTTATGATGACTTATGGATTATGTATGAAAGATATGTATGAATGTTAAGGTTAACTTTACTTGCTACAAGCTATGAACATGAATGACTCCTTACTTATGTATGTTGGTTATGGATGAGGCAAAAGTGAGATATGTATGTTGTTGGTGGCCTAAATATGATACTTAGCATTTGATAGGGTTATGGGATCTTACCTTTGCATTGCACTAGTATGGCTTTGGGTTGCTTAATATGTTGGTTTGACTTATGATTCTTCATAAATGTGCATTATGGTTTTAAAACTTGATAAAGGTATGATTTCAGCTAAATTTCCCTTTTATGCACGTTTTAAGGATTTTTATGCATGGCTTCCATACTTAGTACATTATTTGTGCTAACCCATATTTTCTACATTCTATGAGTGTAGGTTCCGGTCGTTGAGATGTACTACTTCTTTCAAGTGAAGCTTGGGTTGACTATTCCCTAGGTTTGGTGAGTCCTCAAGTTCGAGGACAAGATGCTATCATTTTCTAGCTTTTATTGTACTCTCTACTTTTGAGACTTTATTGATGTAAAGGGCTTTTGACCCTATTTGTACTCTTTATTGTACTAGATGTTGATTGAGACAAGTCTAGAATCTTATTTTTGTTATGAAAAAGAAGTTGACTTCGATTGTAAAAGTTTTAAATTCTTCCGCATTATTCTATGACTTTATGTTATGATTATGCTAAGGGTTTTTATGAGACCCCTTTGGGGTCAAGTAAGCCATGTTGCTCCTAGGGGGTAACCCTGGGTCGTGACAAATAGATAGTAGTTCGTGAATCTTGTTCATTTCAGTTGTTATGTTCTAGACTTGAGTTGCCCTTGGGGCCAGTTGAATGTTTCTTTAAAATATTCTGAGTTTACTTTTGAGACAGTTGAGTAAAGTTAAACTTTTGAGTTTATTCTATGTTGAGTAAGTCTCCTGCTGAGAGTTGAGTCAGGCCAATGGTTCGCTTGGGGCCATCAATGGTTCTCGAGTGTTAGTCGCGTCCAAGGTGTAGGCTCGGGGCGTGACAACATGTTTGGCAACAAGATTAATATTATAATGTCATAAAATTATAAAAACATTTGTGAAACATATAATCTTTCAAGTCTAACTAAAAAAATAGTTTGCAATGTAAAATATTCAGTCAGTATTTCTAAAACAAATAAAATTGAAAATATAATATAAGCTCTAAATTCAAAACAAAAAATTTAACATAATACTATTATGTCAAATTTCAACATAACATACATAAATATGATTTAAAAGAAAAGAAAAACACAAGTCCATAACCTTATTCAACAATGAATTCTACTTTAATTTAAAGATTAGAATACAAACAAAATTATACTAACGAAAAAAAATAGATAATACAAAAAAAATTCATGGAATCACATGAAGTAAAGGTTGATAATGAGAAGGAAATGAAATATAAATACTATAAAATAAAATTATTTTTTTTAGAAAACATTAGAATATTAATAAAAAAAGAAATTAAAATAATAAAAATAAAAATAAATTAAAACGAAAAAATAGAAATAAAACTAAAAGAAAGAAATTAAAAAATAATCAGTTTGTAATTACACCATGTAATTACCAGTAATTCACAATCTCTCCTTGTGAATTGGAGAGTGCAATTACCACCTGTCAATTACACTCAATAATCTGCTGACCAAGCAATTACATGGTCGACCAAACAGGCCAGACAACGTAATTGTACCAAATTACACCAGATTCAATTACCAGGAAGACTTTCCAAACAGGCCCTAAATGTATTATATCTATGGAAAAGGCCTAAAATACTTTTGAGCTATTAAAAATGGTATAAAACTATCATTCGATCATCTACATCTGTCTTTAGGTCTTGTATGGCTTAGGGTCCAACTTCTTAGGAAGTCCGCTTTTTAAAGAAAATATGTTTTTATATATTTTTTTAAAAAAGAGAGAAGTACTGAAAAAACTCATGTACTTGACACGAATTATTTGTTTCATCCCCTAACTAGCGACAGACTTAAAAATACTCTTTTACTTGACTAATTGAACTTAAATACACCTTTCTCATGTCATACACATAAACATGTTATTCATGCACGTACACGTGGCTTATTTAATACAAAATTCTTCTTAAACATGCTCTAACTATTTCTATTAATCATTAAAAAGCCTTAATAATTCTTGTTAAGTTCTGGGTTGTTTTCAACACTTTTCTCAATTTTTTTAATTAAGAATCACATGCTCCAAGGAGAGTTTGAGACCACTTGATATGTCATGTGTAGGGATGATAAGCGGGTTAAAGTTTTTGCGGGGTGGGGTGGGTACAATTCTTTTTTGAAAATAGATATGTAGGTCATGGCGCGCATGCGAGCTGGATTTTTTCTTTTGTACTCAAACTAAAGGTAAAACATACAGAAGTTAGAACTATGGGTGCCAAATGAGCGGGTTGGGTTGAAATTGGAGATATTAAAATGGGTTGAAATAGAAATTGGGTTGTGTCTTGACCTGCCCAAGTTTAGTTTGGGCTCAAATGGGTTGGGTTCAAATGGGCTAAAAAATAGGTTGGGTCTTGACCCGCCCAATTTGACCCGATTAATCTCAATAATTTTAACATAGTGATATTTAACTTATATAATCACAATGCGAATTTCAACTCAAGATTTTTAAAAAAAAAGTAACAAATGGATAGATAAATCCTAAAAGATGTTAAATAGATAATAATTCATACATTTAGAAACATATCTTAGTAAAAAGTTTTAAAACGGGTTGAATTGGAGATTGAATTGGGCTCAATTGAGGATTCTCTTAAAATGGTTAGGCATGAATGGGTTGAGATTGAACTCAATTCAAATTATCTTGAGCCCAACCCTTAAAATTCTGGGTGGGTTACCTATGGTTGGGTTCATTTTTTTACAGCCCTAGTTAGAACAATACACGGGCGAGCGGCGACAAGCCGACGTTGATGCCTCACAAGTCACAACAGAAGATCGGGTCTCTCTCGTTACAGCAATACGCATAAGTTTTCTTCACTCTCTCACATTATCATCTTTTTAGCCTTCAGAATTCAGATTTGATAATATTCTAACTACATATTTTCTTTTTTTCAGATTTGAGTTTTTTCTTCTTTTACAAAATCAAATTGCAATTAATAATGGATAGTTAATCAAAATGTTGACAATATGAGTCAAGTATACCTTGTATGGCTCTTAATGGCTAATTCTTGTTATGGGCTTCTGCTAAATCAACAAAATGGTGATTAATTTGCTCTCAAACAGTCATATTGTATATTGCTTTTATTTTTATTAATAAAATCTGGCCCTTTGGCTTTTTAGTTAAAAAAAATAAAATAGTAGTTCAATTCCTATTCTTGAGTTGGAAAAGGGAATAATAGAAACACAAATTAAGTAGACATTAGAGGAGATGGTCATGAAGAAGTATTAATGAATCTTTTTTACTTCTTGTAAATCTAGTAATTAAAGATATACGTAGTCCACTAGTGTTCAGGAAGTTAAAAATGTTGTTCATCTTGTATTCCTAAGATACTTGGAACAAAACTTTGAAACAACAAAGTTTAAAGAGTAGTTTCAAACTAGAAAATTAAAACTAGTAGAGAAAATAAAATCAGAAACAGATTAGAAACAATATAAAAATATTTTTCTCAAAGAAGAAAATCTAGCCCACTGAATGCACAGTGTCCCCTTAAGGAAATTATTCTCCTCAAGTACTTGAGGTTAATGGAATATATCCTCCCAGGATAGAACGATTTTACTCACCAGTGTATCGGTACTTAAAACCACGGTGTTAGCGAACCACTGAACGACAGTAAAGTACACTTAGAATACTAGATTTAGTAGTAGTAGAAGAAGTCAAGAAAAAAACCATTTTAACTAAAATGAGAGAAAATCCCTCCATTTATAGAAAACATAGGGTAGTGTGAAAAGGTTCTTATTGTGCCTTACTGGAAAGGTTAGAAAGCTTTGGAAAAGTCACAATCTTTCAGAAAGATCACAACCTTTCATAAAAGTCACAACTTTTCATAAAAGTCACAACTCTTCATAAAAGTCGCAACTTTTCATAAAAGTCACAACTCTTCATAAAAGTCGCAACTCTTCATTTTTCATTCACATTTTTTAAAACCCAACAATCCCCCGCATGAATGGGGAATGACTCCAAGACAAAGAAACAGACAAGTATGTGTACTTTACAAGCAATAATTAATTGCATAAGTAGATTTCCCCTTGGACTTTCTATAGTGAACATATGTTGAATATACTCGGTCAATCAGTATCTTTGAACCGTCGAGTTTTGGTGTATACCTAGACAACCATATGTCACACAATTAACCCTTTACCGTTTATGGTTCTTACGGTTGTATTTGTTGGAGCTATGAACACCTTCATGTTTCATGAGTGTATAGAGAATAGACTTTTGACAATAATTCTCGTTGAAACGGCTTACACTTCACACTCACATAGGTGATTACTAACCGTGTCATCGCATAGATACACTATTTGATCAAGTCTGTCAAACTTAGCAAATCATTAAAAAATTTAAGCTTTTATTAACTCATTAACAAGCCTTAATGTTTTAACCTCATTCCTGAACATTATCTTCATCATGAGAATGGATTGAGTTGATTTACAATGTCGAACCATCAGTCACAACCTTGTTTTTCTCCTTGAATCTAGCTCTTGGGATCTCCAGTCTGCTAGATAGAGTTATCGCCATGATGACTTGTCCTAAGCCGTAAACTCATTCCCTTAGATGATTTTTCAACTTTCTCTCTAGTTAGGCCTTTTTGTAAGTGGATCCGACACATTATCATTTGACTTTACATAGTCAATTGTGATAATTCCACTAGAGAGTAGTTGTTTTCTAACGGTATTAAGTCTATCTCTTATATGATGAGACTTTCCGTTATACATCATGCTCTATGCCCTACCTGTTGCATCTTGATTATCAAAGTGTATGCATACTCATGCCAAAGGTTTGGACTAAAAAATAATATCTATCAAGAAATTCCAGAGTCTTTCAACTTATTCACCGGCCTTATCTAGAGCACCTAGCTCAGAGATCATTGTAGAGCTAGTGATACATGTCTTTTTGGAAGATTTCCAAGAGACTGCTCTTCCACCAAGAGTAAATACATATCCACTTGTGGATTTTACTTCATTTGATCCCGGTGATCCAATTTGCATCACTATATCCTTTCAATATTGTTGGATATTGTTATAATGCAAGACATAGTTTTAAGTATGTTTTAAATACCCCAAAATCTTTTCATTGTCATCCAATGAGTTTGATTGAGATTACTCGTGAACCAACTCAGTTTACTAATAGCACATACTATATCTGATCGCGTACACTTCTTGACATACATCATACTTCCCAATACTCTAGCACAATCCAATTGTGAGTCACTTTCGCCTTCACTCATTTGAAATGCAAAGCTTATATTTATTGGAGTCTTGACGATATTGAAATCCAAATATTTGAACTAGTCAAGTACCTTTTCGATGCAATGAGACCGTGACAATGCTAAACATTATGGAGTTCTAAGGATTCTTATACCTAAGATCGCATCAGCAGATCCAAGATCTTTCATATTAAACTTGCTTTCTAACATACGTTTAGTAGCATTTATGTCATTAGTGTCTCTACTGATGATCAACATGTCTTTAATATAGAAACAAACAATGACCGTGTGATTTTAATGTAAACACATTTATCACTTCCATCATTCTTAAATCCATTTGCCAATATGGTTTGGTCAAATTTCTTATGTCATTGTTTGGGTGCTTGTTTTAGTCCATAAAGTGACTTAACAAGTTCGCACACTTTCTTTTCTTTACCAGGAATCACAAAACCCTTGGGTTGTTCCATGTAAATTCCTTCCTCCGATTCTCCATTTAAGAAAGTCTTTTTCACATTCATTTGATGAATTTAGAGGTCATATAACCTAACAAATAATATTAACATCCGAATGGATGTAATTTTAGTTACTGACGAGTATATATCGACAAGATCAAGACCTTGTTTTTGTCTAAAGCCTTTGACAAAAAGTCTTGCTTTATATTTGTCAATAGTTCCATCGACTTTCATTTTCCTTCTGAAGATTCACTTTGAAACCAAAGGTTTATTTTCTGGAAGAATATCAATTAACTTCCAATATGGTTGATCAAGATTGCATCAATCTCACTATTGACACCATCTTTCCAGAAAGATGAGTCTACAGAAGACACAAGAAATGTTACAAAATAATATTCAAAGGAAGTAGATGTCCTTTGACATTTACTACACCTCTGGACCTCTTTATTAAGTACATTCTCTCTTTTTTTTTCCGAGGTCTTTTAGACCCGTCACTAGACTACTCAAGTCTAATTTTATAGTCCACAATCATAGGTCCTATTTTAATCCTTTTAGGAATAGGAACTTGGACTTTGGCTAGACACCCCCACACTTTGAAATATTTCAAGTTGGATTTCCTTCATTTCCATTTCTCATACGGAATAGATTGTGTCCTGAACAAACAAAATTCCTTTCTTTCTGAAAAACAAAACTTTTTGTTGTTCCCTTTTGCAGTAAGGATAGTTCCTCCACACAAGTCTTGTGGTAAACCTGAACTTATAAGTAATACAACCATCATTTTCTTCAAAGTTCATTTTTTTTCGTTCTGCAATTCCATTAGATTTAAGTGAATAGGACAGTAGTTTGATGGATAAATCCATTTTCCAAACATATTTTTGCAAAAGAAGATTTATATTCTCCATCCCTATCACTTCTTATCTTTTTTTCCAACTGATTTTCAACTTCAATATTATACTGTCTAGACATTTCTATTGCTTCATCCTTATCATTTAGCAAATAGACATAGTCGTTTCTAATGCAATTGTCCATGAAAGTTATGAGATACTTTTTCCCACCACGAGATGGTGTTGACTTCATATCACAAATGTCAGTGTAAATCAACTCTAAGGGATTAGAATTCCTTTCAACAGATTTATAAGAATGCTCAACATACTTAGATTCCACACAAACTTGACATTTTTATTTATTGCACTCAAAGTTAGACAAAACTTCTAAGTTGATCAGTTTTCCTTACAAGGTTTTGTAATTGGCATGCCCCAAGTGTTCATGTCACAAACAGTTTGACTCAAGCAAGTAAGAACAAATAAAAATATTGAGTTTGAAAAGCTCTCCGCGAGGTAGCTTTTTCTCACAAATATTTGTTCCTATTTCTTATAATTTTGTGTGATACAAACATTGTTTAGAGTCATCACCTTGTCAAATGTCCTTTTCGGAAGGACCTTTCCATAACTTTCAATTTGATTGTTATAGAACTACCTATGAACAAAGCTTCATCGGGTCCAATAAAGGCAATATAGTCTAAATGCTTCTTTTACAAAACATGACAAATGACTATTCACCAATATTCATATCTATACAAATAGTTATATTTAATAGACATATCTTATCATGAAAAGTCACAACATTTTAAGTGACACTTTTTCATAAAAGAACTCAATCATTTTGAACAAGTATACATATAATTTGGTAGTTTCATACTAGTCATACCATATAGTAGTAAAAATGAAACTTAACGACCACAATATCAAATATACTCCAAGAATTTTGTGGGTCTAACATATTTCATATCTTGTGCTCCAAATTTAAATTAGACACTAAGTCTAATTTTATCTTTATCATAAGCATATAACCCCCCACATTTTGAATATGATCTCAAAAATATTTTTTAGTATTTGAAAATAGTTTTTCCACATTTTTTTACTCATGCTATCAAAGTGTCATTGGCAATATGAAACCTCTTTTGAAAATATTATTCTATAAAAGAATTATAGTCCTTCAATTCTATTTGACAATCTTTACACAATGTAAAAGTTCATTTCATATAGGCACAAAATCACAAACTCTAAGTCACTGCTATTTTTCCTCTATCACAAATAGACATACCACTTAGTATTTAGAATACTAACAATAAAGACAATTTTTTTTTGTACAATTTGTTTCTATATAACAGTGAAGTTTATAGAAAGTCAAAAGTACAACATTGACTTATTCTGTGAAGTTTTCATATTCTTTAAACCAATAGCACAGTTTAATTTATCCAGAGTAGAAAACTACAAAAGTTTTTAGTCTTCAAAAAATCAAACACAATCAAGTTTCACATGGAGTACAAAACTACAAAAGTTTTTTTTTCTTTTTTAGTCTCCAAACATAATTAAACATATTTTTAGATTATCACATAGATATGTTTTTCTTTTCAAATAGCCTTCCAACTATAACATTTTGACACACTATTTTATCAAACAAAAATGTGCATCTCTCATTCTGTAAACTAAAGAATTTTAAAGGCAACACTTTTTGCCAAGAAAAATTCATTCAAAAATCATATGGTTTGCAGATCTTTTTCCAAAGACATACATGATAAATATAAAAAATGTTAACTTTTAGAAACTATTTTCCTCCTTAGATAAATAATAAGAAGGTTACCTGGTGTAATCTTTAACGGAAATACCATCAATTCTTCTAGTACATTCTCACTTCGACCTTGCTACACAAAGCACCGAATTCTGGAGAAGTAATGCGTTAATTTTCAACTTCAACGATCTGTTTCTCTCAATCAGTAGAATACAAGAAATACCAACAGTATAATAATTTCCTTAAGATTGTTGTTCATCTTGTATTCCTAAGATACTTAGAACAAAACTTTGAAGAACTTGGTAAGAAACAACAAAGTTTAAAGAGTATTTTCAAACTAGAAAATTAAAACTAGTCGAGAAAATATAATCAGAAACATATTAGAAACAATATAAAAATATTTTTCTCAAAGAAAGAAAATCGAGCCCACTGAATGCACAGTGTCCCCTTAAGAAAATTATTCCCCTCAAGTACCCGAGGTTAATGGAATATATCCTCCCATGATAGAACGATTTTACTCACCGGTGTATCGGTACCTAAAACCACGGTGTCAGCGAACCACTCAACGGCAGTAAAGTACACTTAGCTAGTAGAAGAAGTCCAGAAAAAAATCGTTTTAACTAAACTGAGAGAAAATTCCTCAATTTATAGAAAACAAAGGGTAGTGTGAAAAGGTTTTTATTGTGCCTTACCGGAAAAGTCACAAACCTTTGGAAAAGTCACAATCTTTCGAAAAGGTCACAACCTTTCATAAAAGTCACAACTTTTCATAAAAGTCACAACTCTTCATAAAAATCGCAACTCTTCATAAAAGTCACAACTCTTCATTTTCCATTCACACCTTTTAAAACCCAATAGAAAATTGGCTTAAAATAATGTTTTAGCTCACTGACCAACTACAAAAATCATCATTATACCTGTTGGTCACATTTTTTGTGCAAAAAAAATATCAAGAAACAGAATGAACTTAATTTTGCCATCGCCCATCAACTTAATCAAAGTCTCCACTTCTTTTTCTTCCAATTGTTTGGATCAAGATTCTGGCTTGTACATTTTTTATTTTGATGAAGAGTATGTTAAACCTCTACTTGACTTCTTTCAACAGATTGACTATAGTGACTTGATTAATGTTTTATTGCCCCTCAACTAAATACATTTCTTAAAAATCAACTCAAGGTAGTTGTTTTTATGTGAAAAGTGTTATTTGTTTTCTCTGTAATGTTTTTTTGTTGAATTTTTTATAGAGAATTATGGAGTTTCAAGATGAACAAAATCCAACGTGTTTATCCTCTAATATTGTCCTTGCTGAAAATGAGTGTCAAATGCCTTCACAAATAAATGAAGCTACTGATGAAGTTACTGAAATTGAGAAAGGAAGATTTACTTCCAAAGCTTGGAAATATTTTAAACCGGTGAAGATTAACGGTGTCCGCGTTAGTGTTTGTAAGTATTGTTGTGCTCATATCAAATTAGCTAAAATTTGTCGGACATCTATGTAGATCATATTCGTAGATGTCATAAATAGTAAAGTAACTTAAAAATTGAGGGTGATTTAGGCGCAAATGATGGTAGTCAACAACAATACTTTGACCAAGATGTTTCACTTATAAAATTTGTTCATGCCATCATTTTGCGTGAATACCCACTGTCTATTGTTGATCATGTGGGCTTTAGGAAGTTTGTTGCTAGTCTCCAACCTTAATTCAAAATAGTGTCAAGAAACACAATGAAAAATGATATTTTGAAGATTTTTGACAATCTAAAATTTAAAATGTCCAAATTATTGAAAACACTCATGAGTAGAATTGTAAAAACAACTGATATATGGACTTCAGACAACAACAAAAAAAAAAAGGTTTCATGGCCGTTACAACACATTTTATTGACGACTCATGAAAGCTTCAAAGTCATATTTTGAGATTTTTTTTATGTTCCTTCTCTTTGTGATAAGGATACTTTGTGTGGTGCGTTGCCCAATTGTTTGTTAAAGTGGAATCTTGAAAGAAGAATATCAATGATTACAGTTGATAATTGTATAACTAACAATGCTATGATGAAAACCTTGTTAAAAGATATTTGTTGTTGATGGCCAGGGGTTTCATGTGCATTGTGTTGCACACATCTTGAATCTAATTGTGCAAGAAAGGTTAAAAGTGATAGAAAATAATATTAAAAATGTGTGTGACAATGTCTTATATTGGATAGGGTAATTAGGCAAAATTGAAAGGTTTGAAGAATTTGCACGATTCCTACATATTTCCTTTACCAAAAACTTAAGAGTATGATTGTCTAACTCGTTGTAACTTTACATTTCTAATGTTGAGAACAATGATATAATACAAAGAGGTATTTTGAATCTTTGTTAAAAGGTGTAAGTCTCCTTTTCATAGAATTTTTTTGTCCCCAGCAGACAGAGAACTGATACTTGATCCCATGAGGGCCTTATAGAACTGCATCACGTCCTCCTTAATAGCCTCTTGTGTAGTAAGTCTTGCACCACTGAGTGTTGTGAGTTCTAGTATGAGTTTTTATTAGTTCTATCCTTGATCATATGTGAGGTACTTGTTATTGCTATCTCCAAGTTTTATCCATTTAGCTCTGGGCTTTTGTCGTAGAGCATTTTCTTCCATAAAAGTTCATTTTTCAATATCCACCAATTTTTCTTTCTTTTTGCAGAGTAACTCATCAGTGCATTGTTGAATGATTTGTTCTTGTGTTTGAAATAGCTCATATCTAGCAACATTTATCCTGGTGGTTGTGTTTTTGAACTCCTTATTATTCAGAGCTTTCAACACTGGTCTTAATGCTCTCATCTTTGTCCAAATATTAGTCATTTTTCCTAGTACGAATTGTTATGTCACACTGCTGCAATTTTATCCATAAAAGTGTTATGTTCTATATAGATATTAAAGAATCTAAAGGATGCTTTGACTATCCATTGAACATCCTCAATTGTGATCAACATAGGAGAGTGATCAGAGATGTAAGGCACTTCATAGTTAGTAGTCACATGGCCTCATGTCATCATCCAATCCAGGTTGCTAGATACTCTATCTATCCTACTGCAAATTAGAACACAATTGTTTATTTGACAAGGTATAATAGTCTCCTTTCCATGGTAATTCATTAAGTCGTAGATCGTGAAGGCAATTGGAGAAGTTTCAATTTTCATCTAAAGAGACTAGGGCACCATATAATCTATCTCTGGGATATAACACAACATTAAAGTCACCCGCAATTAGCCAAGGTCTATCAACTCCTTATTCAATGTGTGAATTCTATCCACATCCCCTTTCTACTTTCAACAGATTTAAAATCATAAACAATGGTAACTAGACAAGAGAGAGTTCTGATAACACTGGTGATTAAGCAGTGATTCGATTGGGCAGTAGATCTAGTATGAGTCTCTAGTAATAGTTTGGATCCCATACTCGACCATTCACAACCTATTGATAATTATTTAGAGATTCATCTAGGGACTATGTTAGCAAGAACCTTGAGAGCCTTGTGGACTTTGACCTTAGTTTCCACCAAAATAGCAAGCTTGATGTGTTTATTTCTCAGGTTAGGTTTCAACTCCTTCTATTTATGCCACATATTAACTCTTCTCACATTCCATACAAGTCAACTCATTTAGATAGTGTTTTCTTGATCTCTTTTTTCAGGAAGTTGTGATCGTCCACTAGTCCTTCTTTTGAGTTCACCACTTTCGTTCTTTCTTGGCCACGAACCTAACAGGGGGAAGTTTGTTAAATTAAACTTTGGACTAGATCGAGTTTCGCCCCTTTGAGTCTTTTCTTTGGGGCATTGGATAGGTGCAAGCATTTGTCCTTGTGGAGTGATCTCAAACTGAAGCATTTTCCCCTCTGCACCCTGAGGGGAAGTGGCTCTTAGTTGGTTTTGTATTGAAGATTCAGGTACGTCTGGTGCAGGCTCTCTAATCATACTAGTAGGCTTCCATTATTTAACAACTTTGCTAGGTGTTTGCCTTTTCCTAGGTTGTGGGACTTGTTGTTGTGGTGATTGTAGTAGGCATGTATGCCCAACCACAAAACATTTAGAGCAAAACTTAGGTTTCTAATCATAGATAACATCTTGTTCCAACATAGTGCCAATAGGATCCATAACAACAATCTTATTAGGTAAGTGTTGTGTAATGTTCACTTCAATCAACATTCACGCAAAAGAGATCCTTGTTTGTTTAGCTATTGTACTCTTCTATACACTGAGTTGTTTTCTATTGTTTTAAAACCTTTCCATATATTGCATGGATATTATTGCTTTATATTGAGTTGAGTATCTTGAGTTTAGTACCCAAAGTTGAGTATCATATTTTTGAGGTTGAGTATTTAATCCTTGAGTTAAGTATCTAATCCTTGAGTTGAGTATCTAATCTTTGAGTTGAGTTAGTTTCTAAAGAGGTAAGTATGTTTCATTTTATCAAGTTCAAGCTTATGTTATGCTCGAGAATTACCCTTACATGCTCGTACATTCCACGTATTGAGCCATTTGGCCTGCATCCTTTCATGATGTAGACACAGGTATTCAGGGTCATCAACATGAGCTTCGTTGATACCACATGGAGTTTGAGTTAGCTACGGTAAGCCTCCTTGCTTCCGGAGGATTTCATTTACTTTTCAATTTTGTCATGCTGTCATGGGTCTTGTCCCGGCTTCCATCTTTGTCAGTTAGAGGCCTCATAGATAAACAGTAGAGTTTCAGAAGTTTGTTCATTTATTTTGTTAAATATTTTAAAGACTTGAATTGCCTATTTTATGGCGAGTTGAATATATTATATTATTCAGAGTTTTCCTTTGAGTTAAAACTTGTAATTAAGATTCATGAATTTTTATTCAGTTTTAATGATTATGTATGTTTAAGTTAGTCTTCCACTTGTAGTCAGCCAGGTGAGGGTTCGCTTGGGGACCAACAATGGTTCTCGAGTGTCGGCCACATCCAGGGTGTAGGCTCGGGTCATGACAAACTTGGTATCAGAGCTCAGAGTTCAAGTGTCTTAGGGTGTCTATGCAGCCGTGTCGGTAGGATCTTGTTTATGGTTGTGAGAGCCCTACTTCTATAAACGAGGGACTACATACATTTAAGAAAAGTGTCCCTTCTTTCATACTTTTAATCGTACAAAAAAGCTATGCCATAGAGACTTATTCTAACTCATGTGTTCTCCTATCCCTTGGACTACCCATCATACTAGAGGTGGTTGAAAAGCAGAGTCAGTTCTTTGTTGATGAGTTGTTCTTAGCAAGAGTTTTGAGGAAGTCAAGAGACCTTAGAGGGGCCTGAAAGAAGCCCAAAGAGTAAGTTAAGTGTTCAGTTTCAGATGAATGCACCCATAATTATATGATTTGTGCGTTTGAGCTAAAAGTTAGTTGTACTCTCTTCTCTAAGCCTTGTTTCAGCTGAGATCCTTATGAAAAAGTATGTTTAGAGCTTGGGTAATATTTTCACCCTAAAAGATAACATGAGTTATGAGATCATGAGCAGTAGTAATGAAAGAGCCCAGAGTTAGAGAAAAGTATGCAGAGATTTAGTGATCTAAGAAAGGGAGATGGTGTTTTGACGAGCTATACTACTATAGTCATGCACCTAGTAAGTTAGTAATAAGGAGTTTTCCCTTATGGGTAGACTAAGAAGTGATGAGTTATGAAGATTCCATCACAGGAGGTAGAGTGTTTTTAGCTAGAAAAGAGCTTGTGATGAAGTGTCATTGTGTAGGAAATTACCAAGTGTAAGTGTCGAATAAACGAGCAAAAGTATTCATAAAGGCATAGATCTAAGCTAGGCTCATGATATGTTTGAGAGGATCATGATGTTTGAAAGTGTATAGAACTGATTAAGTAATGAGGTATAGTATAGTAGGCGAGCAATCGTATTGATATTCGGGTTTAGTAATGAACATTAAGATAGAATGTTAAGTGTCATGATCGAAAGAATGGTAACATGAGGGTGATGATGTCAATCATGGGATTTGATCTAGAAGACTTGACATAGAGTAGGTGAGGAATTGAGGTGATTAAGTGCAATAGATATGAGTGATTCAATAAGGACAGTGAAGTGTGACTAAGTCACAAGAGTAACAAGAGCATTAAGAGGTGTACTGAAGTGGTATGTAATCAGAAGAAGTTAAGAGAAACACCTTAGAAAGAGGTCTTAGTATTTGCTTATGGAGAATTCGGTAGTCATGAGATAAGCTTCTCCCGAGTGTTTGAGTAAAAGAGGATGTAGACAAATTAGAGATAATGGAATAGGTCCATAGCTTTCAAGTGTTAGCTTTAAACCTAAGGGGGAGATGAAGAGATGAGAATCAAGTCAAGTGTTTTAGAGTAAGATAGTAATGAATTCCAAATATTATGAGAGATATCCTTTCGGAGGTCCTTTTAGTAATGGAGTGATGTTAGAAATAGGAGGTTGATGTTCTTATTGTGATAGTGATGGTGTAATAATTCCATCTAAGGTTTTAAATAAGAAGGAAAAAGAGGATAGGTTTTACTATGAGAATAGTTAAATGAGAGCCCGTAGTTGGTTCTGGAGGAATTAGTTAGTAGGAGTCCATGGAGTTGCTAGAGTACTAAGCTTGAATGTGGTGTTAAAGAGTAATAGTCTTGGGAGGAGATTCCCTATAGATAGGTATAAAACCCGAACCTAAGGATTTGGGTTAAGCGTGAATATAGTAAGAGCATAGCATTAGACTTTGACCTTAGTAAGAGTAAACCCATTCCATACCCAGTCCAGTCGTCATTCGAGGACGAATGATCCCAAGGGGGAGATATTGTAACACCCCGAAAAAAATTTGAACTAAGACTTGAACCGTTCTTCGTAGTGAGTGAGATTTTACCAAGGAATTAAAATTTTCTTAAGTGTTAAGGTCACTAGATGTAGCACCTTAAGTTCAAAGAAGAACCAAAGAGAGAAGCATTCAAGTTATTCCTAAGATTTTCTTAAAGTTTAGGGTCAACTTCAAATGACCATAAATCCTAGTACAAGATGAGTTAGGTTAGCTACAAGATAGATGATGAAATATCTTTGAGTCCTCTTTCCAATGCCACCAATTTTGCTAAATTTCGAGCTCTGAGTAAAAAGTTATGACTGATTTACTAACGACGTTTAAACCTGGCAGCAGCTCGCGATGGCTCCGCGTTACGGAGCCAATACGGACCTCACTGCCTGGTAAAAAATTATTCCGACTCCCAACTCATTTTAATTATTTCTTAAAGGGTATTTTGGTCCTAAAAACCCTTAAGAGGTCATCTAAATTGCCCTAAACGTGTAGAAAATCAGTTTTCATAAATCAAACTCTCTCATCCACTCCAAAAATTCTAATGCTCAATAAATTCAAGAAACGCTAACGCTTGGGTTCATCTTTCAATATTTTCCATCAAATTGCTTCAAGAAGATGGTTCTTTCATGTATGTAAACTTCCATAGTGTTGGGTTTGTTCACCCACACTCCAATCATGTTAATTTCAGCATTAAGTCCATTCTAGAAAGTTGAAAGTATGATGTTCTTGAATTATGTTGTTGAAATTGGCTTTAGTTCCTGAGTTTAGATGAGATTGTTGAATTCTTGATGAAATCATGTGAATTATAGAGTTTTAGATGAGTAGGTTCTTGTGTGTAATGTGCTGGGTATCTATATCTAAAGAGGGATTGAGAAAAATAATCGAATTTAGGTGAATTGGGTTTAGAAAACGAAGAAGGAAAAAGTCGGGCGAATTTGACACCTTACTCCGTGTCGCTAACCTGCCTTCCCCTTTCACATAAATTTTCTTCGCGTCGCGGAGGGGTCACGGACCTCTCTGCCTCAAAAGTTAATTCGCGACCAAATATTAAAATGCATCACCGCATCGCGGACCTGCTTCCAAATATTAAAATGCATCTCCGCGTCGCGGACTTGCTTCCAGACAGTGATTTCTTGATTGTTTTTCATTTTTAACTATCTAAAAATACTCTTAAACATCACGAGATCTTTCCTATCACAAATTGCAACCTTGAATTCATAAACCACATTCAAGGTAGAGTTAAGAGTCAAGTTTGAGAGTTCTTTCGAACACTTTTGAGAAAGTCCCTTTGAGTCTTTTAGGAATCTTTTACAACTTCTAGTAACTTGTTTCAAGACTCGAGCAAGTGAGTATCAGAATGAGAAAATTATATTCATGAGTCTACTTTGTCATCATGAGATCTTTCATATCACGAACCATAACTCTTGAACTCATAATTCACATTCAAGAGAGAGTTAAAAGTAGATTTCAAGAAAGTCTTTGAGTTCAATTGTAAATCCTTTGAGATCCATCATCGATTTGAGTTAAGTTTTGAGTAAGTAAGTATGAGAATGAGAAGATTCGTATACATGGGTTCCTTATTGATATTTTGACCCTTGAGTCTAGTCATTCATGCCCATATCTTCCGCATGAACTCCATCAGTTGAGTACCTTTGAGAGAAGTAGTATCTTTAAGTTCTTAGTCTTGAGTATTGAGTTCCTAATCCCCTTTGAGATTATATTTCTAATCATGGGACTATTACATGTTACCCATGAATTCCTTGAGTTGAATTGTTCATGCCTAAATTTTTGCATGAACCCTATAAATCGAACAATCTTGAGATGAGAAGTATCTTTGAGTCCTTGAGTTGAGTAGTTCATGCTCATAATTCCGCATGAACCCTCTGAGTTGAGCATTCTTGAAATGAGTAGTATCATTAAAATTCTTGAGTTCCATGTATTGAGTTCTACCTATGGTTATTGAAAACCTTTCATTGAGTCGCTCACGTCCATAATTCGACATGAACCATATTTTAAGAAGTCTTTTACAAATGTTTAAACTTTTTTTTAAGACTTAAGCTTTGAGTTAAGTAAAGAGTAAGAGTGAAGTTCATTTTCTTTAATATGATATATGGGAACTAAGTATTCCCAAGAGTAAATAGTTTCACATTTAAGATGAGAGGAAACTGAGATTTCCAAAAGGGTTTTGAGCAGTTTGAGTCCTATCTCTTTTAAGAGAAAATTTATTGAGTAATTATCTCAAATCAAAGAAGAAGTATGTTTTTAGACATATGAGCTGAGTATTTTGGGAGTAGTATTGAGCACCGATATGGGGACGAGTTTGAGTTCATATGACTCACGTCTCCATAAACCATGTAGCCATCATGGGTAGTAAAGGATCATACTTTTTAGATGATTCCTTAAATGCTTTTTAGTATAGACTAGTGGATCCACTTAGTTAAGGTGTCTTATATGACGGTAAAGTATATGACAGTTCTCACAGCGTGGGCAAGACACTGTATCATCACTTAGGCTCATAGTGATGGTTGTCGGTTAGAGAAACTCCCACAGAGTTATATTATATTTTATTACATATTAATTGAGTTGTTATTGTACTCTTCAATACACTGAGTTGTTTTCAATTGTTTTAAAAGTTTTCCATATATTGCATGTGTATTCTTGCTTTATCTTGAGTTGAGTACCCAATGTGGAGTATCATATCTTTGAGGTTGAGTATCTAATCCTTGAGTTGAGTATCTAATCCTTGACTTGAGTATCTAATCTTTGACTTGAGTTAATTTTTTAAGAGGTAAGTATGTTTCATTTTTATCAAGTTCAAGCTTATGTTATGACTAGAATTCCCCTTACATACTCGTACATTCTACGTACGGAGCCATTTTGCATGCATCCTTTCATGATGCAGACACAGGTATTCAGGGTCATCAATAGGAGCTTCGTTGATACCACATGGAGTTCGAGTTAGCTATGGTGAGCCTCCTTGCTTTCGAAGGATTTCATTTTTGCGTTTTAGTTTTATCAGGATGTCGTGGGTTTTGTCCCGACTTCCATCTTTGTCAGTTAGAGGCTTCATAGATAAACAATAGAGTTTAAGAACTTTGTTCATTTATTTTGTTAAATATATTAAAGACTTGAGTTGCCTATATTATGGATAGTTGAATATATTATATTATTCAGAGTTTTCTTTTGAGTTAAAGCTTTGTATTTAAGTTTCATGAATTTTTATTCAGTTTTAATGCTTATGTATGCTTGAGTTAGTCTTCGGCTTGTAGTCAACCAGGATGAGGATTTGCTTGCAGACCAGCAATGGCTCTCGAGTGTCGGTCACGTCCAGGGTGTAGGCTCGGGTCGTGACACTAATATCAAGTATCCTCATTTTTAATTTATCGCTCTTAGTATATCCACACTTATATCTCGGCATCCTCACTTCCACAACATGTTTCTTTTGCACGTGAAAGTTTTATAGCAAACACTCCCATCGTCTCATACATCTAAATCAGTCTAACCACCATTGTAACACCCGGAACTAGTAGGCTAAACTAAAGCCTTATGTGAGAGTTCTAGAGTTTGACGTGGGTGGTTAGAGTCGTTGATATGACCTCATATACTTAGAATGAAGGGTTTAGGGGTTAAACGACAAGGTAAGACTCCCCAAGGACCAACCAAGGGTCCTTGAGGAGGACCCTACAACCTACCCAAAATCTGCCAAAAAATCATTGCACCCACGAGTGGGGGACCTACATCCCGTAAAAGAACCCTCGCTTTGTGGGTGAGGGTTCGTGGTTCAAGGCCCCAAAACAAGACATAGTAACTCACCCACTATTGACCAACACGGCCCGTTTGCATGGTCTCGTGGGTTGAGATAGTGTGGTCCTCAGGCGGTTTAAGTTGGGGGTTAGGGAATCTCTAGAATTAATTAGATATTAAGTCGAGTCATTTTATTAGTAATTAGACCACCTATATAAAGCTATTAGACCCCTAAATACATTGATTCTAGTCATTATTTCAATTCCCCCAAAGAAGCCAATTCCCTCCAACAAATTTTATCTCTCGAAAGTAAAGAAGAAGAAGGGTTCAATCTATGTAAAGACTCCATTCTGCAAGCTTTGTGAGGCTTCATAATCTAGGTATGATAGCTTATTATTACATGGATTCTTCCTTCGATGGAGGCCCCTAGATTTCCCCCAATTGTGAAGATGAAATCCCCAATTCTAGCTAGGTTTCTTTCCAATATTGTAGGTTAAGTTGAATATGATTCCAATTGAGTGGATAATACTTGTTTATGATTGATTTAGTAGTGAATCATGTTATTATGATGATATTACATTTTTTTCAATGGCTAACCCTAGTTTAATTGTTGAAACTGTAGTAATGTTGGTTTATGCCTTGTGAAGGGGAATTGAGGATTTAGAGATGATCTTCTAGAATTGATAACATGTATAGTAATTGTTCATGAATAAAAGCAAGTAGACATTGAACTAGATTATAGTATATGTGATGGATCATGACTAGTAAAGCTTGAAGTTGAACCTTTATAATGATTTATCACTAGACTTGCTTAATAATGAAGTATGTGATTAGAATGCCTTCAAATCTAGGTATGAATTATGATTATAAGAAGTAAAGGTCTGAGATTAAGGCTTGTATTCATGAACGTAGAATTCTAGGGCTTTGAGAGTAAAGCTAATATGTTGAATTAGTCTTGTAGTGGATTTGAGAGTGAAGCCTATATGAGAATTGTAGAATAGTAGCTATCATTGTTGTGGAAGGACTTTACCCACTTAATCTACCTTATGAATGTTTGATTGCATAAAGTGATAGAATCACTTGAAACATGGATTGGATGTCAAGGACATCCCTCCATGAGTCATAAGTTAAGCAAGGCTTAATAATTAGTTTAAGGGGGTGTATGCTTGTCCCTAATGGATATTGACAATGAGAAGGAAGTTCACACATAGTCGGGTCCGGGTCTCCAAGAAGAGAGGATGCTCACACCTAGTTGAATCCGAGCTTCCAAAGTAAAGAGTGAACTCTCACATAGTAGAGTCCGGGTTTTCCCAAAAAGTAGGTCTCATGAGATGGAAACCTTCACATAGAAAAGTTGGGGTTTCTAGTTACAATCTCCTTATCCAATGAACTAAGACATACTTTAAAAGGTATCTCCAAGTGTTCAAAAGCATTAATGAACTAAGACATGCTTAATGAAGTATCTCATAGTGTTCAAGTTAATAATGAACTTAGACATACTTGCAAAGGTATCTCATAGTGTTCAAGATAATAAAGAAAAGGAACTAAGATGGACTTAAAGAAGTACCTCCTAGTGTTCCAATTCTTAAAAGAGGGACTAGTCTCTAACCTAGAAGTATGAGTATAAGGACCTAAAGTAATACTTAGTATGGATAGGATTATGGGGGTCTTATTCATGCATTGTCAAGTATGACTTAAGGTTACCTAAGAAGTGTTTCTCTTATATGATGTATGTTTTGATGGATTATTGCTATAGTTGCCTTCCATGTTATGTTTGACTAAAGGTGAGAGAATCCTTTGTCTATGAGAAGTAAGCTAAGGATGAGACAATAAGATGGTAAGTATGATTATGATGACTTAAAAGTTGTACTTAGTGTGGTTGAGATTATGGGGTCTCATCCATACATTGCACAAGTATGCTTTAAGGTTACTTGAGAAGTAGTTCGCTTATGATATGGAGGACTAATGGTTGAATAATGCTTATAGGATGCCTATGTTGTAGACTTTGCATATGATTATGATATTGTCTTTTATGTTTAAAGTTTATGCTTCATGAAGTATCTCTTGTGATTATGCCATTTGACTTATGTTGACTAACCCTTATGTTATGCTCTTACGATGTTATGTTAGCTATCATATATAGTACTTTTGTACTAACGCATACTCTTGCCTACATTCTCATCAAATGTAGGGTCCAGCGATTTGAGTTGCATTCTTGAATATAGATTTTTAGAAGTGCAATGAGTTGAAGACTTGGTGAGTCCTCATAGCATCGATGATGAAGCCATAATTTCCTTTTATGTCTTTCTTTTATGATTTAGAATTTTGTATGGGCTGCGTCCCAAAGTTTTATTCAAATGGTTATAGATAGTTTGAGACTAAGTGTAGTAAGACTTCCACTTTCTTTTTATAAAGATTTCGATTGTATGGATAAAGTTTTAAAAATTTCCAAACTTTTCTAGTATCTTATGTTATGATGTGCTAAGTGGCTTGTATGAGACCCCCTCGGGATCAAGTACACCATGTTACATCTAGGGTGTACCCCTGGATTGTGGGTTTAGAATGGTTCTAGGATGTCTCAAACCACATCTAGTAGAGTCTTGTTCACGAATGTGAAACGCGCCACATTTATAAATAGAAGACTATTGGATTCTTAGGAAACTTCACTTCTTCATACTCTAAGTCGTGCCATAGATTTTGGATCCATTAGGTCTTTCTCCTAATCTGTGACCTATAGTTTTTAGGGTATGGCTAATACAAGGGAAAAATCTAGGAGAGATGAGGAAGGCAATGTGGATCAAGAGGTTCCTCTCCAAGTCCACTCCAAGATCCTCTTCAAGCTCTAATTGACCCTATATGGGAGAATGTTACTCATGTGGAGTTTAGGCCAGCTTTCCAAATGTTGGCTCAAGCCGTGACGGCCCAAGTCAATAGAGAGAGGGTAGCTCTGGTGAATCCTAATGTGAATTCTGCAGCTTTAAGAGTGAGGGAGTTTTTGAGAATGAACCCGCCTGAGTTTTATGGATCCAAAGTGGAGGAAGACCCTCAAGGGTTTATAGATGAAGTGTATAAAGTGTTTGCTATCATAGGGTTGACTTCGGTAGAGAAAGCGAAGTTAGCCGTTTACCAATTGAGCGATGTAGCACAAGTATGGTATGAACAATGGAAAGATGGTAGGCCGGTAGAAGTGGTCCCAATAGAGTGGGAAGGGTTCAATGTAGATCCTTGATAGGTTCTTTCCCCTAGAGTTGAGGAAAGCTAAGGTGGAAGAGTTTATTAACCTTAGGCAAGGTAGCATGAGTGTTAAGGAGTATGCCTTGAAATTTACCCAACTATCTAAGTATGCTCCATCTATGGTGACGGATTCGAGAGATAGGATGAGTAGGTTTTTGACAGATGTGTCCGACTTGGTTGAAGAAGAATGTCGTACGGCAATGATCCTCCATAACATGGACATCTCAAGGCCTATGGTGTATGCTCAACAAATTAAAGAGTCAAAACTCAAAAAAAAAAAATAGGGAGGCAAAGAGGGCTAGGACTAGTGATGGGAACTTCTCCAATGCTAAGTCCAATGGACAAGGTAGACCTAAGTATAAACAAAGGTATTCCGATCAAGATTCTCCCAACACTCCTAGGTTTAACCAAGAGAAAGGTAGTGGGTCTCCATTACCTAAGCCTACTTGCACCAAGTGTGGAAGGAATCATCATGGTAAGTGCCTAGATGGAATGGAGGATTGTTATGGTTGTGGAAAGAGTGGGCACAAAATAAGAGATTGCCTGCTTCTTAAGGCTAAGGGAAGGGAGGATAAGCAAGTTGTCACGAGTGGTTCGGATGAGATTGTTCAAAAGAAAAATAGGTTGTATGTCCTTCAAGCTAAATATGATGAAGACTGACCTCTTAATGTTGCTACCGGTATGTGTTTCATTCTTTATTAGATTTCGATATTGTTTGGTCTTTTGTAACTTGATATGTTAGACTTTGAAGTTGTCTTTAGTATGAATGATGTTAGAAGAGTTTTTATAGGCTTACTCCCAAGGGGGAGATGGTGTGCCTAGATAGAAAGGTCATTGTATGTTTAGTAAAAAGCTTAGTCTTGATAAAAACGGCTTATGTGCATTGTTTTTCCTCATGTTGTAGTGCATTGAGTAGAGTTGCATATAGACTTCATCAAATGAACTAATGAGCATGCCTTAGTTTGGAGTTGAAAGATTTCTCCTTGAATAAATGATTTTGAGAATAAAGTGCATATGGGCTCCATGAGTGTATGTTGAGCATGTTTTAGCTAGGAGATGGTAGTTCCTCCTTGAATAGGAGTAGATATAGAATTTCATGTATTTTGGGTTGTTAGATGTAATTCTTACTCCCTTGCATTGCATTGAGTATGTTTAGCTTGGAGTTGAAGTTTTCCTCCTTTGTTATGTGCATATAGATGAGTTGCATGCATGATGGGTTGCTAGTCTAGAGTTGTGACCCTAAGGAGTGCCTAGAGCGTCATTCGAGGATGAATATTCCCAAGGAGGAGATATTGTAGCACTCGGGAACTAGTAGGCTAAACTAGAGCCTTATGTGAGGGTTCTATAGTTTGACGTGGGGGGTTAGAGTCGTAGATATGACATCCTGTACTTAAAATGAAGGGTTTAGGGGTTAAACATCAAGGTACAACTCCCCAAAGACCAACCAAAGTTCCTTGAAGAGGACCCTAGAAACTACCTAAAATCTGCCAAAAAATTAGTGCACCCACGAGTGGGGGACCTACGCCCCGTAGAAAGACCCACGTCCCATGGGTGAGGGGTCATGGGTCAAGGCCCTAAAACAAGCCATAGTAACTCACCCACGATTGACCAGCACGGACCGTGGGTGGACCCACGGCCCGTCAGCGTGGTCTCGTGGGTTGAGACAGTGTGGTCCTTAGGCGGTTTAAGTTGGGGGTTAGGGAACTTTCTAGAATTAATTAGATAATAAGTGGGGTGATTTTATTAGTAATTAGACCACCTATATAAAGCTATTAGACCCCTAAATACATTGATCCTATCATTATTTCAATTCCCCCAAAAGAACCCAATTCCCTCCAACAAATTCTCTCTCTCGAAAGTAAAGAAGAAGAAGAAGAAGAAGGATGAGGGTTCAAGCTAGGTCAAGACTTCATTGTTGCAAGCTTTGTAGGGCTTCATAATCAAGGTACAATATCTTATTCATCCATGGATTCTTCCATCCATGGAGCCCCCTAGATTTCCCCCAACTGTGAAGATGAAATCCCCAATTCTAGCTAGGTTCCTTCCAATATTGTGGGTTAAGTTGAGTATGATTCCAATTGAGTGGATAGTACTTGTTTATGATTGATTTAGTAGTGAATCATGTTATTATGATGATATTACATGTTATCCATGGCTAACCCTAGTTTAATTGATGAAATTGTAGTAATATGGGTTTATGCCTTGTGAACGGGAATTGAGGATTTAGAGATGATCTTCTAGAATTAATGACATGTATAGTAATTGTTCATGAATAAAAAAACCAAGTAGACATGAATTGAACTAGATTATAGTATATGTGATGGATCATGACGAGTAAAGCTTGAAGTTGAACCTTTATGATGATTTATGACTAGAATTGCTTAATAATGAAGTATGTGATTAGAATGCCTTGAAATCTAGGTATGAATGATAATTGTAAGAAGTAAAGCTTTGAGAGTAAGGCTTGTAGTCATGAAGGTAGAATTCTAGGGCTTTGAGAGTAAATCTAATATGTTGAATTATGCTTGTAGTGGCTTTGAAAGTGAAGCCTATATGAGAATTGTAGACTAGTCGCTAGCATTGTTGTGGAAGGACTTTAGCCACTTAATCTACCTTATGAATGATTGAATGCATAAAGTGATAGAATCACTTGAAACATGGATTGGTTGTCAAGGACATCCCTTCATGAGCCATGAGTTAAGCAAGGCTTAATAATTAGTTTAAGGGGGTGTATGCTTGGCCCTAATGGATATTGACAATGAGAAGGAAGTTCACACATAGTCGGGTCCGGGTCTCCAAGAAGAGAGGATGCTCACACCTAGTAAAGTCGGGGCTTCCAAAGTAAAGAGTGAACTCTCACATAGTAGAGTCCAGGTTTTCCCAAAAAGTAGGTCTCATGAGATGGAAGCCTTCACATAGAAAAGTCGGGGTTTCTAGTTACAATCTCCTTATCCAATGAACTAAGACATACTTTAAAAGGTATCTCCAAGTGTTCAAAAGCATTAATGAACTAAGACATGCTTAATGAATTATCTCATAGTGTTCAAGTTAATAATGAACTTAGACATACTTGCAAAGGTATCTCATAGTGTTCAAGATAATAAAGAAAAGGAACTAAGATGGACTTAAAGAAGTACCTCCTAGTGTTCCAATTCTTAAAAGATGGACTAATCTCTAACCTAGAAGTATGAGTATAAGGACCTAAAGTAATACTTAGTATGGATAGGATTATGGGGGTCTTATTCATGCATTGTCAAGTATGACTTAAGGTTACTTAAGAAGTGTTTCTCTTATATGATGTATGTTTTGATGGATTATTGCTATAGTTGCCTTCCATGTTATGTTTGACTAAAGGTGAGAGAATCCCTTGTCTATGAGAAGTAAGCCAAGGATGAGACAATAAGATGGTAAGTATGATTATGATGACTTAAAAGTTGTACTTAGTGTGGGTGAGATTATGGGGTCTCATCCATGCATTGCACAAGTATGCTTTAAGGTTACTTGAGAAGTAGTTCGCTTATGATATGGAGGACTAATGGTTGAATAATGCTTATAGGATGCCTATGTTGTAGACTTTGCTTATGATTATGATATTGTCTCTTATGCTTAAAGTTTATGCTTCATGAAGTATCTCTTGTGATTATGGCATATGGCTTATGTTGACTAACCCTTTATGTTATACTCTTATGATGTTATGTTAGCTATCATATTTAGTACTTTTGTACTAACGCATACCCTTGCCTACATTCTCATCAAATGTAGGGTCTAGCAATTTGAGTTCCATTCTTGAAGATATGTTTCTAGAATTGCAAGGAGTTGAAGACTTGGTGAGTCCTCATAGCATCAAGGATGAAGCCACCATTTCCTTTTATGTCTTTCTTTTATGATTTAGACTTTTGTATGGGTTGCGTCCCAAAGTTTTACTCAAATGGTTATAGATGGTTTGATACAAAGTGTAGTAAGACTTTCGCTTGCTTTTATAAAGATTTCGATTGTATGGATAAAGTTTTAAATTTTTTTGGACTTTTCTAGTATCTGATGTTATGATATGCTAAGTGGCTTTTATGAGACCCCCTCAAGGTTAAGTATGCCATGTTACATCTAGGGTGTACCCCTGGATCGTGACAACCACTCTACAGAACTGACCTTTAAGTTTTGATGGTATTCTTTTATCACACAAGACTCTAGAGGTAAGCTTCCACTTCATCTACATCATACCAATATGATGTGTGATATCATCATTTGATGTCCCCGCTTTTCTGGATTATAGAATCAGTATACTTGAAGTTATCTTTCTTTGAGATAACTTGTGTGTCAAACCTCACTTCGTCGCATGCCTTATGATTTACATCCTGAACCCTTTAGACTCTAGAGTTTGTATCCACACCTTCAACCTAGCATTAACTGTCATGCATGTCTCATCAATCAGTATTATGTCATCTGCAAATAACATACGTTGATGCACCTCATCTTGAATATACCGTGTTGATTCATCCATCACCTAGATAGATAGAAACGATCTAAGAGCTAATATGTAGTGCAACGTCATATCAATTGTAAAGTCTTTCGAGTCTCCTCCCATTATCCTAACTCTAATTTTGGTTCCATCATACATGTCCTTTGTCGACTTATATAATAAAACTCATCGGTACACTTCTAGCATCTTGCGGACATCTCTAGAAGACTTCCGTTGAAACATTGTCGTAGACCTTTTCAAGGTCAATCAACACCATATGTAAGTCCCTTTTCTTTTTTAGATATTTCGTCACCATTTGTATGCCTCTATGAACCCTACAAATAGATGTATTAAGAACTCATATTATATACACTTTCAAACTTCGGAAATAGTTGAAAGAAAAAAAAAGAAATTCCTACACTTCCATCTCTTGTCGCTCTTTATTGTTTTATTATTCCTACTTTCATCTTTTGATCTTTATATATATATATATATATATACACTAACTTTTTGGGTTGATTTTACAATAAAATTTGAATATTCCATAAATATTATTATGGCATCACTGCATTAACTATAAGTTTTAGGGGTCGTTTGGTAGAGTGTATTACGAAAAATAATACATGTATTAGCATTGTGTATTACTAATATCTTGTTTGGTACTCTTTTTCAACCTTATAACTAATGTTTGCATTGCATTAGTTATACACTTTATTGTGTAATAAGGTGTGCATGCTAATACCATGGATTTCTAAGTTTTAGCAATGCAATGATTTTAATGCATCCATTAACATGATAAAAGAAAGACTCAATTGCCCCTCAAAACCTTTTTTGCATCTTTTCCACCATAAAAGTGAAGGGTATCTTTGTAAATAATTTTTTAATGCAATACATACTATTTTTAATGCATCAAACCAAACAATGCATTAAAATAATCTATGTATAATTAATGCAAACATAACTAATACATGCATTGCTAATGAAAGCATTACTAATACATTATATTTAACATTATTCTTATACACTCTACCAAACGACCCCTTAATACATAAGACATGGAACACTAAATCTTTTTAAAAAAAAAACAATCGTGAAAGTGATTATCTCAAATACCTTTAAATAGGCAACAAAAGAAAATACTGAAAAGAGATAAAAGTCTCTTTAGAATAATAAGGCATCCACGTTAGCTTGTAATACGTGGCATACAGATGACATCAGCAGACCGGATAGTGATGTCCATACATTCCGTGCTGCTGCTGTTGATGATCAATAACCTCTTTCTGTCGCCGGAGTTCCATTACTTTCCGGTGAGAATTCGAATGTTGCGTCAACACAAACGTCGGGCTTGCCGCGGGACGATATTCAGGTACCAACCGGCCGGATTTGTACCTTACACCACAAGCATTACACAGTGTTTTGGGGCCTAATGGTCCAGTTCGCCACTGTGGTGTTTTCTCTGATGCACAATGGGTGCATTTTCTCGGTGTAATATTTGAAGTTATTGATGAAAATTTGTCGCTGTTATAAATACCTGAATTTTCGTCTTGATTGTAGTTTTTTTGGTTTGTGGATTTGTGTTGTTGGAGTGAGGAAGTAGTCCAGCTAGTGTTTGAATTACGTGAACGTTTGCTTCTTGATTTGCTGTGCAATATTGTAGTAGTATTATTGGTATTATTGAGGTGGTACATGGTTTGTGTTAAGGAGTTTGAAGGGAAATTATTGGATGAATCTTCCACGAAGTTCGATAGCCACTCCAACTCTGCTACATCATCACTCTTCACAAATAACAAGAACAAAAATAAATAAATTATACTATTATTAAATGAATAAGTTCTTTCTAACATCAATAGGTTAAGTTCACCTAAAATATTATGTAGCAAAACAATATGATAGGATAATTCAAGTACTTCTTTTTTCCAATTTATATGTTTCATTTTTTTTAGTCAATTAAAGAAAACACACATTTCGATGTAATATAATTTAGTTTTAAAATATTTGTTTTAATTTTAATAAAATTATTTATAGTCATACAAACAGTTATGACTTATTTTAGATCACGAGTATTAAAAGTTTTTTCTTAAAAGAAAATCATGTCAAATCAAACTACATTATATAAATTTGGATAGAAAACTGTGCAGTAACATATTAAATTGTAGTGTGAAATATATTTCTAAGCTACTATATACTAGTAATGTGTTTAATTTGAAATCTAAATAAAAGGTTTCACTTTTTCCTAATTAGTTTACACCATTACAAAACACTTTCACCAAAGTAGGAAAATAACATCTTCACTTTTAGAATAGAAGTGTTCTATGCAATATAATTATCTCAATTATATATATTATTTTACTTTAACTAACACTAAACATTACTATCGGTCCTCAATACTCCAAACTTTTACTAAAACAGCATTCGAATTGAATCTTTAACAAGTGTTTAATTATTTATCAGAAAATATTTTTGACTGTCCCACCATATCTCATAAAACTTAATTTACTTCATGTAGTTTAACTCGATATCGAAGATGTTACTCATGTGTATATATACACTTACCGGAACACAGAGTTTATCGGTGAAGTCAACGGAATTGGGAAGAGCATCATAGTAACAACCGGCGGCAGCAATATTATCGGTAGGAGGTGGTTGGTAATGGTGATTGAGATCAAAGTCGATGGCGGTTTTAGAAGAGGAAAAGATCTCTTCGTTTGAGAAATCAAGAAGATCATCAATCCGAAACACTTCTGGCGTTAACCGTCCGTAGACATCCATATTCTCCGATTAATGCTAAAGTTAGACACAGAAAATGTTGGTTTAAAGCTTTGATATGGACTATGGAGAGATAAATTTGAGCTGAGAATTATTCCTCCCACTAGAGAAAGAGTATATGAGTGAAGTAAGGGGCTGATGAGTGAGGGATTGATATAGCACTTGGTAGTCAGTGTGCACTTAAATAATTGCAAGTGAAGGTTCTACTGTGCGAAAATCGAACCGAAAAAAATATTGACGATAGTAATTTATTACTATACCCTTAGTACTGTATATATTATAATAATTTAGCATAACTAGACACTATATCAGTACTCTACACTATGATTTTTACATTTCACACGTTACAATACTTCTACTTTCACATCAGAATTTTCCATATTATGTTTTTGTTGTAACATGTAATTGTAGCCTTCATATTACATCTACTCTTATTGATGCAATTTCTCATTATATTTCTTGTTTCACTATATCAAGGCATTTACAGTTGATTTGCTTGTCTCATGCCAAATTGTTAGAGAAGTGAGACATCATATATTTATTTTATGAGGATTTTTTTATTGGGTAAACTGAAAACCAAACAGTTAATGACCAAAAATTGATAAATCGAAAATCGATAAAGAATATCTTATTGGTTTGTTATTGATTTAGCATATTTAAAAATTGAAAACCAATAAACCGAACCGAATTGATAATACATAAAACTGAATCGAACTGACCGATGACACCCTTTGTAAAAGAAGACAAGAGGAGGGTGGGGGAATCTACATGTTATAGGTGAAATGACAATCGTTGAGTGATTTTAAAAGAGAAATGATGACAGTTGAGTGATTTTTTTTATTATAAAATAAATTTGAATGACTTTCTCAAATAATTATCATTAATTGAGTGATTTTTGTGCTACAAAATAAAATTAAAGTATCTTCCGATTAATTGCGTTAGGCGGGGATTTATAAACAACTGAAGTTAGTAGGATAATGCAATAATTACCTAAGTTTGGAAATTGCAATAAAATAATTTTGGTTATGAGAATACCTACATGAAGAAATTAAAGATTATGCAATGTGAAGGGTATAGACAAATGGTGGCACTTGGCAGAACAGATTCAGCGTATTACTTACTATAACTATTATACTAGTGCATTATTGAAGTCATGTGCGATTGGACCGGGAAGATGGTGTGACCACTGCAATTTTTCAGAGTACTAACATGTTCCCTTTCACTTCCAAACTCCATAAATTTCTTTAACCTTTTTATTTTTTTCACTTCTTCATATTTGATATGATGTAAAAAAAAAAATCATAAAACTATCACTCTAACATATTTTACCTTTAAAAGCATTTAATAAATCATATTCATTTGACTATATGTTATTAATGGAATATCTAACCAGAGACGGAGTTAGGTGCGAATACGTGGGTTCGGACGAACCTAGTAGGTTTTTCGTAGACCTGTACTTTTACTACAAAATAAATAAATAAATAAATATATATATATATATATATATATATATATATATATATATGTATGTATATTAACTTGTGAATCCGATACAATGGTAAAGGAGTGGCTATGAAACACTAGAGTTGTGGCTTCGAACCCTCTTTAATCTGAACCACAATTTCTTTTAATTTAGAATCCCCAAATTCTTAATTCTGGCTATGCCTCTGTCTATAACCTATCTTTTGATTAATGATCTTAGGTCAATGTTCAATTTATTTACTTCTTCCATAATCAGTATGGACTTTTTTTTAAAAAATATGGATTAAGGTCCTATTACCAATGCATAAAGTTTTAATATTGCAATATATATCGGCAAGGGATACGTAACACATGAGTGGTCCCAATTACATCAAGATTCCCCATTTCTTGATGTGAATTTTTTTTTGGAATGTAATGAATATGATTTCAATAAATTAATAAGAATAGTATAGTATCACTCCAATTTCTTAATTCTACTAGTTAAAGAAATCAAGATCTAACAAATACAAAAAATAATGAAAGAGTAGCAACTAACATTAATGGCAGAGTGAGCACTCTCCTTTGCCTCCTGTATCATGTGATCATTTAATCAGTCACATGCGGAAACCATACTATATTGACTAGAACTGTTTTTATCTGTGTGAGTTTGATATTTATATATCTTACTATTGGTGATGAGATATGCGGATGATCTAGTAAGAAGGTGCGAGAGAATGAACATAGTTGGGTGAAGAGATGCAGAGGTAGCTCAAAGAAGTATTGGGGAGAGCTGATTAAAGACAGCTTATTAAGGACATGACTTAGATAGAAAGATATGGAGATCGCCTATTAGAGTAGAAGGTTAGTGGCAAGACCCGCAAGGGCGGCTCAAGCATTAGTGACCTAACACAAAAATCAAATGGAAGCTTTAAATTTTAAAAAATAAATTAATATATTTTCTTACGAATCTTGTGATGCATAATTGTTAAAAAAGTAAATTATAATTGATTCCTTTAATATATTTTTTTCAATTAATAATATAATAAATCAATTTAATCTTTTCTCATGCCAAACTTTTATAATAATTCTTTCATTTTATAGAAAAATAATAATTTTAACTATAAATAGTACTTATTCAAAAAAAAAAATCTAAAAATAAACCTATAATCTTTTTTTTTTCTAAAAATATCATATCATATATCATATATAAAAGAGAACTTTAGGCTCGCCTACGTGGCGCCACCACAAATCAGAATTCTCTTTTAATTTATTTATTTCCAAAACTAGTCTTCCCCTTACATGAAAAGTTGGGACATTTATGAAAAGTTGTGACTTTAATGAAGAGTTGTGGCTTTTATGAGGAGTGGTGGCTTTTATGAAGAGTTGTGACTTTTATGAAAAGTTGCGACTTTAATGAAGAGTTGCGACTTTTTGAAGAGTTATGACTTTTATGAAAAGTTGTGACCTTTCCGAAGGGTTGCAACTTTTCCAAATAGTTGTAACATTTCCAATAAGGCACAATAAACATTTGTTCATACTTCCTTTTTTGTCTATAAATAGAGGGATTTCCTCTCATTTTAAAACAACGAAAATTCTGAACCTCCTCTTCTTCTTCACAATTAAATATTTGTGTACTCTGCTTCTGCTGAATGACTCACTGACACCATTGATTATGTTACAGATCCTGATATGTATTTTTATAGTCATTAATTTATGCTTATGTTATTAAGGATAAATAATAAGATGTATTAATAATTTTCATTTTTCTTTACATTATTAATGTTTGTTATTACGTAATTTTGTATGTAAGATAATATAGTGTTTTAGTTTTAATGACCGATAAATTTTAAGTAAAATTTTATAAATTTCGTGATATTAAATTCTCGCGCGAAGCGCGAATAGTTTTACTAGTAAACCTATAATCTGTTATTGCTAAAAAATAATAATTAATAAACTCCCGGAAGCCTGGGGCATGACTTGCCTTCTTTATAATCCTATCGAGCCGCCCCTGGTCAGTGGGTAGTGAATGGTTGTTTTGCTTTTAATTCAAGGGTCTTGGCTTGTTTGTTGTTATACTAAGGAAACGTTTGGTAGAGTGTATAAGAATAATGCAAAATAGGGTGCATTAGTAATGTCCGTATTAGTAGTGCTTGCATTAGTTATGCAAGCATTATTTCTTATACACTGTTTGGTTTGATGTATTAGAAATAACAAATCTTGCATAATTTCTATTTAAAAATATATATTTACAAAAATATCCTTCACACTTTATTTATTTTTACACCTCCTTGCAACAAAGTTCTTT
Source organism: Solanum stenotomum (assembly GCF_019186545.1). Classification (NCBI taxonomy): domain Eukaryota; kingdom Viridiplantae; phylum Streptophyta; class Magnoliopsida; order Solanales; family Solanaceae; genus Solanum; species Solanum stenotomum. The sequence continues at coordinate 12,270,543 of NC_064286.1, read as the reverse complement.
GCTAAAACATCATTAACTCCTCTTCTTCTTCTTTTTTTCAAAAATAATATTAAATAGTTGTACTATTCGAGTCAAAATATTTTTGTGAAAAGTTGACATATAATTTTTTAATCAAATTTATCACCACAACAGTAAAAATTTTGATTAAATTATGTTGAAATTAGATTATTTTTTTTTTTAAAAAAAAAGATACTTAAGAGGCCATAAAGTCTATCAAGACACCAACAAATTAAAAGACATTGAAAAACAAATAAAAATAAAAATAAAAACATATGACAAGAAAGAAAATGAAAAGAAGAGAAAATGTTAGGAAATGTTTTAAAAAGGCTTTGAGGGTAGTTTTGTAATTATTTAATCTAAGGCAAGTGTTAAATGCTATGTACTACTAATACCTAAAATTACTTGGTATTAGTAATACACAACTTAATACACAATAGAGTGTAACTAATGCAAGCATTAGTTATACATGGCAAGAAAAAGTGTACCAAACAAGGTACTACTAATACACACTTAATGCATGCATTATATTTCCTAATACACTCTACCAAACGACTCCGTCAGTATTATTATAGTTTGTTTTTTATATCCATCATCGGTTGTTATAAATAATTTTTCGATTATCGCACTATTTTGTTGTTCTTGTTTCTTTCTTGTAACATTTGTATTATTTCCTTTGTTAGTTGTTGTGATTTCTTTTTTCTTTTTTATACTTGAATTTCTTGCATTTAAGTCAATAGTCTTTCAAAAATAATTTATCTACCTCCACAAAATAATGGTAAAATGTGTGTACACTCTACTCTCTCTAGATTCCATTCACCGGATAAATTATTGTTGTTGTTGTATTGGTAGTGTGAATTTTTTAAGATAATCAAATTATTTTAAAGTAATTACAGATAAATTAAATAATAAATAATAATTTATAACTTAATAAAAATAGTAGTAACTAATTAATTTATCCTATAAATTAAATTATATCAAAAGTGTTTTTTTTTATAAAAAAAACAGATGATCAAGATAAATAAATTAAGTCGTTAAAATAATGTGAATTAATATTCTTTTTCTTTTGTCCTTTGTCGGTGGTCACCCCTCCTATCCCACCCCATTCCTTCAAAGAAGGAACAAAAAATAATACACCCGTACTAGCTATGTCCCATTATATATAACTCTAGTACTTCTATTATTTAATAATAATAGATTATAGTATAGTCTTTACCAAATGTAATTTTCTTGTAATAATGAAAAAATAAAAAATTGACTTCACTATGACATTTTAGGCTTTGAAATTCTTCTATCAATTTGTGTTTTTAAAAATAAAAAATAAAAATACATGAAGCATACAAGTTCACTGAACAATTGCACACGATCCCTCGTGACAGAAAATGTGGAAGACTAGTTCAGTATATAATTAATACGGCATTTATATATTAGAGTCCGTATAATAAAAAAAGTTATCCATATATATAATTAATACGACGTTTGGTAGGTGGATAAGAAAAAAGTTATCCATGAATATAATAAATACGACGTTTGGTAGGTGAATAAGAAAAAAGTTATTATGTATATAATTAGTACAACATTAGGTATGTGGATAAGAAAAAAGCTATTAATGTATAAAATCAATACAACATTTGGTCAACAATTTTGGAATTCGCATAACTAATACATGTATAAATTTTGATGAAATTTATGTATTAGTTATGCTGAGTAGAAGGTGAAATAATTAATACGTGTATAACTAATACATAGATAAAAAGTTAAAATGATAATATTACCTTTATCACTCCCACTTTCGCTTCTTCTACATAATTAAAGAAATATTTTAATTTAAATACAAAGTTAAATTAAAGAAGGAAATGGTATAATTGTAAAGAAATGTGTTAATTTAAAAAATATATAATTTTATTAATTTTTTTAATATAAAAAAACCAACATTCAAAGGAATAATTTATGCATACTTAAACTAACTAAACCCTACATAACTAATACTAATTGTATAATTAATATCCACATAACTAATACACACATTACTAATACATGTATAACTCTACCCAACTACCAAACGACCCAAGAGCCCGTTTGGGTTGGCTTTAAAAAAGTAACTTTTAAGTCAAAAAATAAAATCAAACTTAAATGACTTTTAAATAAAAAAAAATAAAAGTAGGGATTTAAATTTATTTTAAGTTATTTTTAACTTTGTCAACCACTCTCAACAGTTAAAAATGACTTAAAAGTAGGTTTGATCAATTTTTATGTAACAACCCAGGAAAAAAAATTCTAATTTAAGACTCGAACCCTCCGTTGTTGTGAGTAAGATTTTACCAAGGAATTTTAAATTTCTTAAGTATTAAGGTCAGGTCACTAGATGTAGCACCTTGAGTTCCAAAAAGAACTAAATTGGAAATAGCAAAATCTGAAATTTTGCAAGTTATGCTTAAGTTATTTGTTTTGGGTCAACTTCAAATAACCATAACTCTCAGTACAAGATGATTTAGGTGGGCTACAAGTTATCCAATGAAAGTTCTTTGAATTATCTTTCCAACACCGCCAAGTTTGCTAAGTTTCGAGTTCGTGTGAGTGAGATATGCCCTTTTGAAGTCAGGCTATTCAAATAAGGAAAGTTACCCGAAAATAGTAAAGGGTATTTTGGTTTTTTCCTTACCCAATTAGATTTAATTCATTTTTAGTAAGGTTTTAAGGGTCTAATCCTATTGGGTTCATTTTCATAATCCTAATATACGCTAGAATTTTTGAAAAAAGTTCAAGAAGAGAAAAGAGGAGAGGATCAAGCGTTCATCGAGATTCTTGCAGTTTTCCGCCATGGGTTTGATCCCTAAGAGGTATGTAAGCTTCCATAGTGTTGGGTTTGTTCACCCACACGCCAATCATGTTAATTTCAGCGTTAAGTTCGTTCTAGAAAGTTGAAGGTTTCATGTTCTTGAATTGTGTTCTTGAAATTGACTTTCGTTCTTGAGTTAAGATGAGATTGATGAGTTTCTTGAGGAAATCGAGTCGATTTTAGAGTTGTGTTTAATTAAATTCTTGAGTACATGTATTGGGTATCGGAATCTAAAGATAAATTGAGAAAAAAAATCAAATTTAGGCGAATTGGAGATAGAAAACGAGGAAGAAAAAGTCGAACAAGGAATAAGTACCAGGTCCGCGACGCAGACCTGTTCCTTCAATGTGACAATTTTCTCTCGTGTCGCGGAGAGGTCGCGGACTCCACTATTTCAAAAATTATTTCGACCAAACATTTTAATTCATCTCTGTCACGCCCCGAGCTACCCCCGAGACGCGGACACGGGACCTAGGACCACAAGTGATCCCAAGCTAACCCTGCTGGCATGATCATGAGCATACTAAAGATAATAAACTGATGCGGAAGCTAAATCATAAAATAAATCTGAAAAGATGGGGAATACCCATATACTATAACTGAATATAAGAAATCTGAGAGTTTAATACAAAAGAAATATCAAACTCAAGATACTAAGCTGAATCTAACTATGTCTGAAAATAGCCTCTAACTGACTAGAAATGCTGGGACAGGCCCCAGCTAAGTCTAGCAAAACTGAAACTAAAGGACTAAAATACTGAAAAGAAACTCATGACTATTGTCCTCGGAGAATGAGGACTCACCACTGATTCTATTGAACTGGAGATCGGAAACCGATCTAAGCGTGATCTGGATAATGAGAACCTGAACCTACATCACGAGAAGATGTAGCGCACGTATGCGTCAGTACTTGAAAGGTACTGAGCATGTATGATAGAGTAAAGCTGAAAGAACATATAACTGAACAAAGCAATAAAGCAATGAAAATCATCTGGACATGATATAGATACTGAAAATACTGAATACTGAGCTAACTGATGCAATGACCAAATTTATAATATGCTGAGACTGAATACTGACTGTACTGAAATATGGTCAATGCAATAGAGTCTGACTGAACTGTGGGAGCTACTAATAACCGACATAAAACCACATGAGCTAAATGTGGAGTTCGATGTATACACCCCATCGAGAGGACCCAATATACCCTGCCAGAGGTATAGAGGCATGCTGGCGTGATCACTAAAACTGATGTTGCCCACAGAGGGGACTTACACCTACGTGGCTCGTAGTTCTGGGACTATATGGGTACGCTGAAACCCTAGTCCAACTCGGTATTATGCTACTCCCAATGAATTAAGTAGTTAACTGGTTATGACTGAATTTCTGTAAATACTGGATAGCTCGAAACTGAACATGCAAACTGAGAATGCAACAATTAATCTGATAATGATGCATTCATAAACTGAGGCATGTAAAACTGAATACTGAAATATCTAACCTAGCATGTGTAATTCAAGAACTAAAGAAATACATAGCTAGGGTTCTGAAATTCATGCGATAAACTGAGCAATAACATGATAATCTGATTTGGAACATTTAAATAACTAATTCATGATGATCTGCTATAATTCTAGAAACCCTAGGTCTGTTCATAATCATGGAATCAAGAATCTGACTGAATTCTAGGGACCTAATGGGCGAAAGGAACCCACTAGTGAAATCCCACATACCTGGTGACGAATTCCACGGAGAAATCTTTCGATTTTGGTGCTGGAACTAAAGGAAACTTGCTGCGTTCTTGAACTAGGGTTCTTGACTTCTTTTCTCCTTTTAGCGTTCTAATTCTTCTAAGTTTGATTAATGATTTGACTTAGGTAAGTTCTAGTTATGTTTCTAGGTTTAAACTGATTAAAACCTCATGATTTAGGGTTTAAACGACGTATCTTAGGGGTTAAACGAAATAGGAAAAGACCAAAAGACCCCTGAATTAACTGCTGTCGGAGTGATCGACGGTTTGGACCTACGGTCCGTCAATCAATCCACGGACCGTCGATTGGGTCCGTAGGTCGAGTCTGCCCGACAGGGCTTCACTAAAACGGGCATAACTTTTTACTCGGAGGTCGGAATTTAGCAAACTCGGTGGCGTTGGAAAGATAATTCAATTATCTATCTAACCATAGGTCATGGGACACATAATTCATTTTGTACTAAAAGTTATGACCATCTGAAGTTGACCCATCAGAATTTTCAGCTAACTGGCTGCTAACCTTCGATCTACGGTCAGACCTACGGACCGTGGATCGAACGACGGTCCGTGCTGGTCAACCGTAGTTCATGTCAGAGGCTGGGTAAAGGAGGTCTTGATCCACGGACACAGACCACGGACCGTGGTCTGATCTACGGACCGTGGGTCTGTCCGTGAGTCGAGACTTAACCAATTTTCTGAGCTAGCTGGGGAGGGGTTGCAGTGGCAAACCACGGACCACCAGCACGGACCGTGGTCTGACCTACGGTCCGTGGATGGCAACCGTGGGTTGCACCTGCAACTTCTCAAAATCTGCATTTTTGGTCTGTTTCGGATACGGGGTGTTACATTATCTCCCCCTTGGGACCATTCGTCCTCGAATGAAGACTAAACTAGCTGAAATGGAGGGAGAGGGCTGCAATCCCTACCACTGAACACTGAGAACTGAATTTCTGACTGAACTGAGTTCCAAGAACATGCAAATACGCTGAAAATGCAAGTACAAACTGAAGGAACATGATTCTAAGACTGAATTTTCGCATGAATGACTGAAAAACTGAAGAGGAACTATTACCTCAAGCTGGAATGGAATCGGAAGGAAAGAGGTGAGGATACTTGGACTTCATGGCTGCTTCTGCTTCCCAAGTAGCTCCCTCTACTGACTGACTCCTCCACAAAACCTTGACTGAAGCGACTTCTTTATTTCTCAACCTTCTAACCTGACGATCGAGAATCTCAACTGGTACATCCTCATAAGAAAGGCTATCTTTCACGGCCACACTCTCTAATGGCACTATGGATGCTGGATCACCCACACACTTCTTCAAAAGAGAAATGTGAAAGACTGGATGCACTGCTGCTAAATCTGCTGGCAACTCTAACTCATAAGCCACTTTACCAATCCTTTTCAAGATCCGGTAAGGGCCTACATATCTGGGACTGAGCTTTCCTTTCTTGCCAAATCTCATCACTCCCTTCATGGGTGACACTTTCAGGAAAACCCAATCATCAACTTGGAACTCTAGTTCCCTTCTTCTCACATCTGCATAAGACTTCTGGCGACTCTGAGCAGTCTTAAGTCTATCTCTAATGAGTTGCACTTTCTCCATAGCATCAAGAACCGAATCTGGTCCTATCAAGGCTGCTTCACCTACTTCAAACCAACCAACTGGAGATCTACATCTACGCCCATACAATGCCTCATAAGGGGCCATCTGAATGCTGGAATGGTAGCTATTGTTGTAGGCGAACTCTATTAGAGGAAGGTGATCATCCCAACTACCCTTGAAGTCGATCACACAAGCTCTCAACATGTCCTCTAAGGTCTGAATGGTACGCTCTGCCTGACCATCCGTCTGTGGATGAAATGCTGTGCTAAGATTAACCTGAGTACCAAGACCTTTCTGAAATGACTTCCAGAAATGAGATGTAAACTGAGGACCTCTATCTGAGATGATAGACAAAGGAACTCCATGCAACCTCACAATCTCATTAATGTAAAGCTTGGCGTAATCCTCCGCCGAATCTGTAGTCTTGACCGCCAAAAAGCGAGAAGACTTAGTAACCCTATCAACAATCACCCAAATGGAGTCATGTTGTCTGCGAGTACGAGGTAAACCTGTGATGAAGTCCATGTTGATCACTTCCCACTTCCAAGTAGGAATGTCAATCTCTTGAGTCATACCTCCTGGTTTCTGATGTTCTACCTTTACTTGCTGGCAATTGGGGCACTTAGCCACAAAGTCTGCTATATCTCTTTTCATACCATTCCACCAATAGACTTCCCGCAGATCACGGTACATCTTAGTGGCGCCTGGATGAATAGAATATCTGGAATTGTGGGCTTCTGCGAGAATATGCTGTCTCAATTCACCCACATCAGGAACACACAATCTACCTTGATAGCGAAGTACACCATCTCCCCCTTGGGAGAAAACCTCCACTCTCTGATTGTGGACTGCACCCTTAAGTTCAAGCAAGATTGGATCACTATCTTGCTTTTCCTTAACCTCTACTACCAAAGAAGATTCTGCCCCATTCTGAACCGTTACACCACCATCTGATATGCTCATAAGACGAACTCCTAGGCGAGCAAGTCTGTGAACATCCTTTGCTAGCTCTCTCCTTTCTTCCTCAACATGTGCTACACTACCCATGGATAATCTGCTAAGAGCATCTGCTACTACATTCGCCTTACCCGGATGGTAATGCACACTCATATCATAATCTTTGAGGAACTCAAGCCACCTTCTCTGGCGAAGATTCAACTCTTTCTGGGTGAACACATACTGAAGGCTCTTATGGTCTGTGAACACATCTACGTGAACACCATACAAGTAATGTCTCCAAATCTTAAGTGCAAACACCACTGCTGCTAGCTCGAGGTCATGAGTTGGATAATTCTTCTCATGTACCTTAAGCTGTCTAGAAGCATAAGCTATAACCTTACCTCGCTGCATCAACACACAACCTAGGCCGACTCTGGATGCATCACAATAGATCACATAACCATCTGAACCCTCTGGTAGAGTCAAGACAGGAGCTGTAGTCAACCTAGTTTTCAGTTCTGCAAAGCTTTTCTCACAATCATCTGACCATTGGAACTTAACCTTTTTCTGAGTTAACTTAGTCAATGGAGAGGCTATGGATGAAAATCCTTCCACAAACCGTCTGTAATAGCCTGCTAGACCCAAGAAACTTCTGATATCTGTAGCAGAGGTAGGTCTGGGCCATTGTTTCACTGCTTCTATCTTCTGGGAATCTACTCGAATTCCTTCACTAGACACAATATGCCCAAGGAAGGCAACTGATTGTAACCAAAACTCGCACTTGTTAAACTTTGCAAATAACTGGTGATCTTTGAGAGTTTGCAGAACAACTCTCAAATGACTCGCATGTTCTTCCTCATTCCTAGAGTAAATGAGGATATCATCAATAAAGATGATAACGAACAAGTCCAAGTACTGCTTGAACACTCTGTTCATCAAATCCATGAAAGCTGCAGGAGCATTGGTTAGTCCAAATGACATAACTACAAATTCATAATGACCATACCGAGTTCTGAAGGCTGTCTTCGGAATGTCACTATCTCTGACTCTAAGCTGATGATAACCTGATCTGAGGTCTATCTTTGAGAAATGACTAGCACCCTGAAGTTGGTCAAACAAGTCATCAATCCTGGGGATGGGATACTTATTCTTGATTGTGACCTTGTTCAACTGCCTATAGTCAATGCACATTCTGAGAGAACCATCTTTCTTCTTCACGAACAACACTGGTGCACCCCATGGCGAAATACTGGGTCTGATGAAGCCCTTATCTAGAAGGTCTTTCAACTGCTCTTTCAATTCCTTAAGCTCAGCTGGAGCCATTCTGTAAGGAGGGATAGAGATAGGCTGGGTATCTGGAAGGAGATCAATTCCAAAGTCTATTTCCCTTTCGGGAGGAACTCCAGGAAGATCTTCTGGGAACACTTCTGGAAACTCACTGACTATAGGAACTGACTCAAGAGTTGGGGATTCGGAACTAGAATCCTTAACCCGAACTAGATGATAGAGATAACCCTTAGAGATCATCTTTCTGGCCTTAAGGTAAGAAATGAATCGACCCATAGGCGCTAAGCTACTACCCTTCCATTCTAGGATTGGTTCGTCTGGAAACTGAAAACGAACAATCCTAGTTCTACAATCAACTGAGGCATAACATGAATGTAACCAATCCATGCCTAGAATGACATCGAAGTCTACCATTTCTAACTCTACAAGATCTGCTGAGGTGACTTTCTGAGAGACTGTGACAGGGCAATTTCTGTATACCCGTCTAGCTATAACTGGGTCACCGACTGGAGTAGAGACTGAGAAGGGTTCTGAAAGAGTTTCTGGACTAACACTGAATTGGACTGCTATGTAAGGAGTTACAAAAGACAAAGTAGCCCCTGGATCTAACAATGCATAAACATCAAGATCAAAGACTCGTAACGTACCAGTGACTACATCAGGAGAATCTTCCTGATCTTGACGAGCCTGAAGAGCATAAAGCCTGTTTTGGCGCTGTCCGCCACCAGTACCAGAAGAGTTACCCTGCTGAGTCGGGCGACCTGCTGGTGCTGCTGAAGTTGTAGACTGAGCTCTACCATTATTTCCTCCTTGACCCTGTCTAGAAGGACAATCCTTCAATCTATGACCAGACTGACCACACCCAAAGCATCCTTCCTTACCTGCAAGGCACTCGCCCGGATGGTTCTTACTACATTTCGGGCAAGTTGGGTAGGTTTTGGTGCCTGAAACACTACCTTGAGACTTAGAGCCTGACGCCCTACCTTTCTGATCATTACGGAACCTGGGGGATGGAACACTAGCTGATGAAGGGGCTGGAGTCGAAGACTTCTGCTGAAAATGCGAGCGGTTTCCACCACCCGATTTCTGGTGGGAATACTCGTAGTTACCTGTTCTTGCTTTCTTAGTCTCCTTAGCCTGTTCCCTAAGCTTATCACCCTCAACCTGCTGAGCATGAGTCATGAGCCTAGAGATGTTCATGTCTCCCAACAACATAGCATTCCTGCACTCTGTTTTCACTAAGTCTGACACTCCATAGAGAAACTTATTCATCTGAGCCCTGGAATCAGCAACCATGTGAGGAGCATACCTGGAGAGTTGGTTAAACTTGAGCCCATACTCTTGGACAGTCATGTTACCCTGCCTTAAGTTCATAAATTCCTGGGCCCTTGCTTCTCTCAACTCTATGGGGAAAAACCTGTCTAGAAAGGTTTCGCTGAAACATTCCCAAGTAATAGGAGCAGCATCTGTACCCCTGTTCTCCTTCCACTGAGTATACCAGATATGAGCTACATCCTTAAGTTGGTAAGATGCTAACTCAACCCGATCATTCCCAGTGACCTGCATCACCTCAAAGATCTTCTTGATCTCATCCAAGAAATTCTGGGGATCTTCACCAGTCTGCGATCCTAAGAACTCTGGAGGATTCATCCTAACAAAGTCACGGACCCTTGCTGCTGCTGATCCACCATTTGCATTCACAGGAGCTTGAACCCGCTGATTGTTCTGGTTAGCGACACTCTGAGCCAACATCTGAATGGCATTCCTGAATTCAGCATTTGAGACTTCTTGATCTGGAACTGGAGGAGCTGCGTTTGCGTTCCTGGCATTCGCATTCCTGACATAAGCTCTACGAGGAGGCATGATCACTGAAACGTAGAACGTCGAGTTAGAATGGAATTAGATCATACCTTACGCACGATAAGAGTAACAAGAAAATGAAGATTTTTCCTAAGACACTTTGTAGCCTCCCTCTCATTAGATGTGGTGCGCACTACACACCCATGAAAAGGACTCTACCTAGTGCGGCTTTTCAGACATCCTAGGACACTTAAACCTAATGCTCTGATACCAAGTTTGTCACGCCCCGAGCTACCCCCGAGACGCGGACACGGGACCTAGGACCACAAGTGATCCCAAGCTAACCCTGCTGGCATGATCATGAGCATACTAAAGATAATAAACTGATGCGGAAGCTAATTCATAAATAAATCTGAAAAGATGGGGAATACCCATATACTATAACTGAATATATCAAATCTGAGAGTTTAATACAAAAGAAATATCAAACTCAAAATACTAAGCTGAATCTAACTATGTCTGAAATAAGCCTCTAAACTGACTAGAAATGTTGGGACATGCCCCAACTAGATCTAGCAAAACTGAAACTAAAGACTAAAAGCGATAAAGATAAACATGTCACTAGTCCTCGAAGAATGAGGACTCACCACTGATGCTGCTGAACTGAAGATCGGGAACCGATCTAAGCGTGATCTGGATACTGAGAACCTGAACCTACATCACGAGAAGATGTAGCGCACGTATGCGTCAGTACTTGAAAGGTACTGAGCATGCAGGATAGAGTAAAGCTGAAATAACATATAACTGAACAAAGCAATAAAGCAATGAAATAATCTGAACATGATATAGATACTGAAAATACTGAATACTGAGCTAACTGATGCAATGACCAAATTTATAACATGCTGAGACTGAATACTGACTGTACTGAAATATGGTCAATGCAATAGAGTCTGACTGAACTGTGGGAGCTACTAATAACCGACATAAAACCACATGAGCTAAATGTGGAGTCCGATGTATACGCCCCATCGAGAGGACCCAATATACCCTGCCAGAGGTATAGAGGCATGCTGGCGTGATCACTAAACTGATGTTGCCCACAGAGGGGACTTACACCTACGTGGCTCGTAGTTCTGGGACTATATGGGTACGCTGAAACCCTAGTCCAACTCGGTATTATGCTACTCCCAATGAATTAAGTGGTTAACTGGTTATGACTGAATTTCTGTAAATACTGGATAGCTCGAAACTGAACATGCAAACTGAGAATGCAACAATTAATCTGATAATGATGCATTCATAAACTGAGGCATGTAAAACTGAATACTGAAATATCTGACCTAGCATGTGTAATTCAAGAACTAAAGAAATACATAGCTAGGGTTCTGAAATTCATGCGATAAACTGAGCAATAACATGATAATCTGATTTGGAACATTTAAATAACTAATTCATGATGATCTGTTGAAATTCTAGAAACCCTAGGTCTGTTCATAATCATGGAATCAAGAATCTGACTGAATTCTAGGGACCTAATGGGCGAAAGGAACCCACTAGTGAAATCCCACATACCTGGTGACGAATTCCACGGAGAAATCTTTCGATTTCGGGGCTGGAACTGAAGGAACCTTGCTGCGTTCTTGAACTAGGGTTCTTGACCTTTTTCTCCTCTCTTGCTTCTAATTTTCTAAGTTTTGATTAATGAATTGACTTGGATAAGTTCTAGTTATGTTTCTAGGCTTAAACTGATTAAAACCTCATGATTTAGGGTTTAAACGACGTATCTAAGGGGTTAAATGAAATAGGAAAAAACCAAAAGATCCCTGAATTAACTGCTGTCGGAGTGATCTACGGATTGGACCTACGGGCCGTAGGTCAATCTACGGTCCGTAGATTGCGTCCGTAAGTCAAGCCTGTTCGATAGGCCTTCACTAAAACGGGCATAACCTTTTACTCGGAGGTCGGAATTTAGCAAACTCGGTGGCGTTGGAAAGATAATTCAATTATATATCTAACCATAGGTCATGGGACACATAATTCATTTTGTACTAAAAGTTATGACCATCTGAAGTTGACCCATCAGAATTTTCAGCTAACTGGCTGCTAACCTTCGATCTACGGTCAGACCTACGGACCGTGGATCGAATGACGGTCCGTGCTGGTCAACCGTAGTTCGGGATTGAAGCTGGGCTTTTGGGGCATCGATCCACGGACAAGAACTACGGTCCGTGACCTGACCTACGGACCGTAAGTCCGGCCGTGGGTCAACACTTAGCCAAATTTCTGAGTTGGTTTAGGGAGGGGTTGCAGTGATGAACCACGGACCACCAGCATGGGCCGTGGTCTGACCTACGGTCCGTGGATGGTGACCGTAAGTTGCACCTGCAACTTCTCAAAATCTGCATTTTTGTCTATTTTGAATACGGGGTGTTACAATCTCCGTGTCGTGGACTTGCTCCCCAGACAATGTTTTTCAATCTTCTCTCATGTTTAACTATCTAAAAACACTTCTAAACATCACGGGATCTTTCCTATCACAAATCACAACCTTGAATTCATAAATCAAATTCAAGGTAGAGTTGAGAGCCAAGTCTTTAGAGTTCTTTCGAACATTTTGAGATTATTCCTTTGAGTCTTTTTGAGGAGTCTTCTACAACTTCTAGTAACTTGTTTCAAGACAAGTGAGTATGAGAATGAGGAGAATGTATTCATGAGTCTACTTTATCATCACAAAATTCTTCATATCATGAACCATAACTCTTGAATTCATAATTCACATTCAAGAGAGAGTTAAGAGTAGAATTCAAGACAGTCTTTGAGTTTAATTGTGAATCCTTTGAGATCCATCATTGATTTGAGTTAAGTTTTGATTAAGTAAGTATGAGAATGAGAAGAGTCGTATACATGGGTTCCTTATTGATATTTTGACCCTTGAGTCGAGTCGTTCATGCCCATAACTTCCGCATGAACTATATCAATTGAGTACCTTTGAGAGGAGTAGTATATTTAATTTCTAAGTTTTGAGTATTGAGTTCTTAATCCCCTTTGATATTATATTTATAATCATGGGACTATTACATGTTACCCATGAAGTCCTTGAGTTGAATTGTTCATGCCTATAATTTCGCATGAACCCTATAAGTCGAACAGTCTTGAGATGAGAAGTATCTTTAATTTGAGTCCTTGACTTGAGTAGTCCATGCTCATAATTCCGCATGACTGAGTTGAACATTCTTGAAATGAGTAGTATCATTGAAGTTCTTGAGTTCCGATTATTGAGTTCTACCTATGGTTATTGAAAACCTTACATTGAGTCGTTCACGTTCATAATTTGACATGAACCATATTTTAAGAAGTCTTTTACAAAGGTTTGCACTTTGTTTTAAGACTTAAGCTTTGAGTTGAGTAAGAGTAAGAGTAAAGTTCATTTTCTTTAAAATGATTATGGAAACTAAGTATTCCCAAAAGTAAATGTTTTCACATTTAAGATGAGAGGAAACTGAGATTTCCAAATGAGTTTTGAGCAGTTTGAGTACCGAAAGATTTTTGAGCAATTATCTCAGATCAAAGAAAAAGTTATGTTTTTAAACATATGAGTTGAGTATTTTGGGAGTAGTATTGAGCACCAATATGGGGACGAGTTTGAGTTCAGATAACTCACGTCTCCATAAATCATGTAGCCATCATGGGTAGAAAGGATCATACTTTTTAGATGATTCCTTAGTGTTTTTTAGCATAGACTAGTGGATCCACTTAGTTAAGGCGTTCTATATGATGACAAATTATAGGACAGTTCTGGAAGACGTTGTATCATCACTTAGGCTCATAGTGGTGGTTATCGGTTAGAGAAACTCCGACAGAGTTATATTGTATTTTTATATACACATTGAGTATTATTGTATTTTTCAATACATTGAGTTGCTATCTACAATTTTACAACTTTCTATTTATATATACTGCATCTTTTACTATTGCTTTATCCTTGAGTATCATGAGTTGAGTCTTTCGAGTTGAGTATTTTGAGTTGAGTATCTTGAGTTGAGTACCTTCGAGTTGAGTATCTTGAGTTGATTTGTGCTTCATTATGTCGGGTACCTTATTGTTGAGTTTCACTTGAGCGGAGAACCTTATTACTGAGTTGAGTATCTTATCCTTGAGTACTTCTGAGTTGAGTAAGTTTGAGTAGTACTTTTGAGTATCCTTGAGTATTCCTTGAGTTGAGTAAATTTGAGAAGAGGTAAGTACGTTATCCTTTTTTTTTTAATCAAGTTTCAAGATTATGTTATGTTTTAGAATTCTCCTTACATGCTCGTACATTCCACGTACTGAGCCATTTGGCCTGCATCATTTCATAATGCAGATACAGGTATTTAGGGTCATCAATAGGAGCTTCATTGATACCACATACAGTTCGAGTTAGTTATGGTGAGCCTCCTTGCTTCCAGAGGATTTCATTTAGCTTTTAGTTATATCAGTTGTTAGGAAGTCGTGGGTTTTGTCCCGACTTCCATCTTTGTCATTTAGAGGCTTCATAGATAGACTGTAGAGTTTCAGAAGTTTGTTCATTTATTTTATTAAATGTTTTAAAGACTTAAGTTGCCTATTTTATGGCGAGTTGAATAATTTATTTTTATCAAGAGTTTTTTATTTGAGTTAAAGCTTTGTAATTGAGTTTCATGAATTTTTATTCTGTTTTTAAGCTTTATATGCTTGAGTTAGTCTTCTGCTTGTAGTCAGCCAGGATGAGGATTCGCTTGGGGACCAACAATGGTTTTCGAGTACCGGCCACGTCCAGGGTGTAGGCTCGGGTCGTGACATTTTAAGGCAATCCAAATAGGCTCTAATGACATAAAAAAGGTTTAAAATCAAAAGTAGGACTCCCTTGCTTTTTAATTTTTGTCTTAAATTTTAATTTAAAAACTACTTTTTTTCAGCCTATCTAAACGAGCTCTAAGTATTACTTATTTAATGAAATCGGAAAAGGGTCAAAAATATCAATGAACTATAGAAAAATATTTTAAAATATCATTCATCCATATTTTGGTCTAAAAATACCTTCCTTAAAAGATTGTTTGAACCCTTACCCGACTCTGGCTTATTTAAAATGTTTCCTTTCAAAAATTCCTTTTTAAATGGTTTCTTAATTGTTCTAAAATTAAGTATCGACTCAATTATTGTTTTCAAAAAAAATTCTAAAATTTATAAATAGCCAAGTTACAAAAAAAATTTGAAACTTAGTTTTTGAAATCGATTCGTAACACACTTCTACTCATTTTTTGGTCTAAGGATAACTCTTCCATTTACATTTTTGGCTGACATATACTCTTAAAACTAATAACCCTCTTTTTATTTTATTTTATTTTTGAAGTTTAATTTGAGGTCATGAAGAAGGATATTTTGACTTGAATAAATTATGAAAAAAATATAATTTTTAAATTAAAAAAATTAGTAATTTTTTTTGTATTTGTTACAGTTTTTTAAAAATATAATTTGTTTAGGGTCATGAAGCATGCATATTATTTTAGCTTGGATAAATTATAAGAAAAAATCTAAATTAGTTATGTTTTAATGTACGTAGACTATATTCATAAATATACTTTATAAGTAGTATAATTTTTCCGAATTCAATAATTTAGATATTTGGAGCTTAAAAAGATGAACCCAACTTTATCTCCCCTGAACATTGAAATTAAAAAAAAAATCATTTCATCTTTTCTTCATATTTTTATATATTCATTTTTATGTTAACACACTTATTATTTACGTAAAGCTTTTCATTCATATAATTCTATACATGACGTTATAACATTACATTATTTTGATAATTTGATGAGACCGTCAAGTACACTAGTGAGTCCAACAAAAATCAAGTTTAATTTTATAGCCGTTTTATTTAGGGACGATAGAATGTATATAGATTTTACGCTTACCAATTCTAGCTATGAATTTAGTTTCAAAATTTAAAATCGAGACAACTCACCTAATTCTATGAACCAAACAACTTACACTCTTACCACTCCACCATAAAACCCCCCACATTAAGGTCCCTAGGTTACTCATCATTTGTATACACAACCAAACATAAATATAAACCGTACAATGAATTAACAAAAATATATTTTATTATATTCTTTGTAACATTAACAAATGTTTATGTACAATTTCATATTTTTTTCTTTTGTGCTATATATACTAAACTACCGTACATGTTTTCGGTATCTAGGGTATGCAACATGAGCCACGTCCGCGAGAAGAACACTACTAGAAAATTGTAAATTACCTGCGAAATTTACTTGGGGATTATTTCCGTAGAAATTTCCTACGAATTTTCATGCAGAAATATGAAATTTCTAAATTCTAAACTCTTTTACATGTGAAAAATATTTCCCCAAAAAAATTGGTAGGTAAATTTTGCGTCATTTTCATGAAAATATCTCCTGGGAAATTATTTGGGAAAAGTAATTTGCAAGTACCATTTTCATAGGTAAATGCACAAGTAATGAAAAAAATAATTTTTTTTATTGATTTGCAAGAAAATTCCTAGATAAACTTATTTAGCTAGGAATTATTACTTGGAAATTTATCTAGAAATTATTTTATATGTGGTATTACTTGGGGATTCATATTCCACAATTTTTTTGGGGATTTATTTCTTAGGAATTCACTTGGGAATTTTCTTATTTAAAGAATAACCTGAGGATTTTTTGTTGTTGAGAATTTGGTTGGAGATTTTTTGAGGGATTTACTTGAAAATATGTATACTTGAATCTTTTTTTAACATATAATTCAACTAGATGTTTTTTCTTGGAAACTAGGGATTTTTAAAATTTGGAGTCTTCGAAGAATATTTCTTAAAAATATATTTACCACAATTAAAAATTATTATAATATAATAATTTATTGTTAAATGTTTACTCTACTTTTGTAGGTTAAATAAATTATCATACTATATAATATCAATCTAATACAATGTTGGAACATTATTACAAATGTCAAGATCAATATTCTTAAATTATATGTAATTAATATCTAATCTCACTAAAAATCAAATGCCATTTTTATTTTAGCTCTTTTGATTTGAAAGATACAAAACAATAAAAGTATATGACTAGTTTTTATCCAATAAAAAAATAACTATCATAAATGTAATCAATTTTAGTTTAATATTATAATATATTAAATTGTTTATTATTTTTAGGTGAAGCACTATTTTTAAGTAGAGAAAAATTCAGTTATATGCAGAATTATGTGAAGTTTAATTACCCCTCATTGATAGAATTATATGAAATGAAACAACAATAATTTTTAGTTATATATGGAATTGATATATCTTTTGTTTAAAAGCATTAAAAATGATCTAATTTCTCTATAATAATTTATTAAATGATGTTTATTTACAAATATATGATGAAATTAAATTATAAATACCACAACTACTTAATAAGAGATACGATTGGTTATTGATTATAACTTCCTTACACTGTAAACTTATAAATATATTTATATTTTTAATTATTTATTTGAAGACTTTTTTATGTGTGATTTAAAGTTTTTATATGTTTAATATGATTAATTATGAATTTTATCTCATAAAAAGTGAGTGTTAGCATGAAACTTTCATGATATGTTGGGTGGTAATGATTTATTTTAAATATATAAATAGTTGTTAAGTTTTATTTTTTTAAGAGTTAAATTACATGAACTTTTATGTAAAAATTTAAGATATATTGCATTATCATATTAATATGAGATGAATTTATATTACTTTTTGTTAATTTATTTTTATATAATTTATGAATATCTAAATTAAATGTTAAATGCTTAATTTATTTAATTAAATTTAACTTTAAAAATTTATCAAATAAAAAAAACCCAAAATCTGGTTTACACTCTGTTTGGATCATTGTTACCCATTGTTTCATAATGTATTGTATTGTATTGTACTCTATTGTACTGTATTATATGGTAGATACAATGTTTGGCTAGACTGTATTGTTTGTTGTTGTTTAATAACATTTTTATTGTTTGGTTTGACTATATCGTATTGTATTGTAATTTATAAATTTACTAAAATATCCTTAATTATTCTAGGGTAGGAGGTTTGACTAGAATTAAATAATATAGGGTAAAGGGCAAAAAAGTATTATGAAATATTATGCAATTATATAATTGGAAAAAGAAATTAAGTAACAATGGGAACACACCGAATCGGTTGTTCCATGGGGGTTTTCATTGTTACGTAACAACAAAATTTACCAATACAATACAATACAAACATTGTAGGTATGGTAACAATACAATACAATACAATGGGTAACAATGACCCAAACAGAGTGTTAAAGTCACTGGTATTTTTGTACCACATCGGAGGAAAAGATTAAAAATCAAAATTTTATAATGTTGCGACTGACAACATTAGTAAAATAAAATTGAAGGAGCAAATGGGTAAGAGGTGGGAATATTGTAGTAATAATTGTGTAATGAAAACGGGGGTAATTAATTAGGTAGGTAGTGGTGTTGTTATGGCTTAGACATCAAGAATATGACAATTGTGTAATGAAATCAGGGGTAACTAATTAGGTGGGTAGTGGTGTTGTAAGGCTTAGGCATCAAGAATAGGATACTTAATTAATTAGGAGATAATAATAAATATGGTTTAAAAAATTATTAGAATATATTCATGGGGCTTTACTTGCAAAAAATATTTGTATGAAAATTATCGTATTTTTTGCAAGAAAAATCGCAAGTAATTTATCTGCGAAACTTAAATTCCTAGGTAAATTATTTGGGGATTTTAAAATTCACAGGAAATAATTACTGACGAAGGTTTTACCTTCGGATTTTTTTTGTAGGAAAATCTGCAGGAAACTGAGTTTCCTGCGGATTCTCATATACAATCCCCAGAAAAATCCCCATGTAATCAACATTTTTTCTTGTAGTGAAAGTTGGTGCATGGAATGTGGTGGACGATGTAGTATTACAAGGTCTTCATCTAGTTGCATTCTTCCCAGTTTCGCCACGTGATCTACACATCTATTCCCTTCCCTTAAAGTATGCATCATGGAGTACCCAAGTTCGAACAGAAGACGTTGGCACTCTTCATGTCACGATCGGGGTGATTGTCGACAGGGCCTCCTTTTCTCGTGAGCATCAATGCTTCACAAGAGTCAGTCTCGATGATGACGTTTTTCAAGTTGAAGTTCTTCACCACAGTCAGCCCGCCATATATGGCCCGAAATTGTGAGGCACGACGTTGTAACACACCTAATCGCCCCACGAATCCTCCTAACCACCTACCCTTATCGTCTCTTACAATGCCTCCATATCCTGCTAACCCTGAGTTCTGCATAAAAGTTTCATCCGTGTTGATCTTAATGTATCCGGATGGAGGTAATGACCAACTAATGTACCTAGGGGCATATTTTTGTCTAACATATCTAACTACGGATTGAACATGATCATGAGGATAAGATACATATCCAATAATGGTGGGTTGAACACGATTATGAACATTAGTAACATATCCAATAGCGGGAAAATGGACATAGTGCCAATTATTGGCAGTAGGGACATATATTGCCATTTTTTTAAAAGCTAATAATAAGATCACTTGTACGAGAAAAGAAAAAAGTAGTTAGAAGTAATAAGTTTGTCTTTGCATATTAGAAACTAGTGGTAGAGTAACGTATTTATAGATTATTTTTTTAGCCTAATCCTAGTAGTGTTGGGCTATTGCTCATGTTCCAGCCAAAGGCTCATGGCCTAATCCTACTTGAAAAAGGATTGGAATAATTCTCTTTATTTGGTTTCCAATTCTATTAGGAAAAGGATTGGAATAGTAATCCTATTTGGAGTTGGTTTTGGCTTTGTAAGGAAAAGCACAACTCTATAAATAGAGGATAGTCTTGAGAGAATAATTTAGATTGCTCATTAGTATTGTCTTTGAAAGACATTAGGACATAAGAGAAGTTTTTGAGAGAGCTTTCAACAAGAGATAAGTGAGAAGAAAAAAGGGTTTTTTTGCTGCAGTCTTTTATTCCGACCAAAAACCTTCAGATCGTGTTTTCTGATTTGTGTGGTCCTTTTAAAGTGAAATCAAAAAGTGGTGCGTTTTACTTTGCAACTTTCATTGATGATCATTCTCGCAAGATTTGGGTATATCCTTTAAAATCCAAAGATCAAGTACTTGATGTGTTTAAGGAGTTTCAAGCCTTATCTGAGAGACAAACGGGAAAGAAATTAAAATGTATTCGCACTGATAATGGTGGTAAGTATATTGGTCCCTTTGATAACTACTGCAAATCGCAAGGAATTCGTTATTAGAAGACTCCTCCAACGACTCCTCAATTAAATGGCCTGGCAGAAAGGATGAACAGAACTTTAGTTGAGAGAGTTAGATGCGTGCTTTTAGAGGCTAAACTTCCAAATTCATTTTGGGCTGAAGCACTTAACATTGTTGCTTATGTTATCAATTTGTCTCATGTTATTGCTTTGGATGGTGATGTTCCAAACAGAGTTTGGTTTGGTAAGGATGTTTCTTATGATCACTTGAAAGTGTTTGGTTGTAAAGCTTGTGTGCATGTTCTAAAAGATGAGAGGTCGAAATTGGATGTTAAAACTAAGCAGTGCATCTTCATTGGTTATGGTCAAGATGAGTTTGGATATCGCTTTTATGATCCAATTGATAAGAAGCTCATTAGAAGTCGTGATGCTGTGTTCTTTGAAGATCAAACTATTGAAGATATTGACAAGGTTGAGAAACCAGATTCTCATATTGATGAGAGCTTAGTTGATATTGATCCAGTTCCTATTATTGATACATCTTTTGCACATGAAGGAACCCAAGATAATGAACAGGGTGTAGAACCTAGATGTTCTTATTGGTGATGTTGAGGTTGATCATCAACCAACTAATGCTGAGATGACAAATTTGAATGCTCCAGAAACCTTTTGTAGAAGATCCACTAGAGCGAAGCGAAGCTCAACACGTTATTCTCCTAATGAGTATATCATTTTGACTGACATGGGAGAACCTAAAGGTTGTGATGAAGTCATGCTAGATACTCATAGAGATAGGTGGGTAGATGCCATGGAAGACGAGATGAAGTCACTTCACGAGAATGACACATATGAGCTAGTAGAGTTACCGAAAGGTAAGAAAGCTTTAACAATTAAATGGATCTTCAGATTAAAGCAAGAGCAACATATATCTACACCTAGATACAAGGCTAGGTTAGTTGTCAAAGGTTTTGGTCAAAGAAAGGGAATTGACTTTGATGAAATTTTCTCTCATGTTGTGAAAATGTCCTCTATTCGTATGGTTTTAGTCTTAGCCGCAAGTCTAGATTTAGAGGTTGAGCAGATGGATGTCAAGACTGCCTTTCTTCATGGTGATTTAGAAGAGGAGATTTGCATGGAGCAACCCGAAGGCTTCATAGTTAAAGGAAAAGAAAACCATGTTTGCAAATTGAGAAAGAGCTTGTATGGCTTGAAACAAGCTCCAAGGCAGTGGTACTTGAAGTTTGAATCTGTCATTGAAAATCAGGGATACAAGAAAACTTCTTCAGATCATTATGTATTCTTTCAGAAAGTTCTCTGATGATGATTTTATTATCTTACTACTTTATGCGGATGATATGCTGATTGTTGGCAAAAATAAATCTAGAATTGTAGTCCTTAAGAAAGAGTTAAGCAAATCGTTTGCGATGAAGGACTTGGGGCCAGCAAAAAAGATCTTAGGCATACAAATTCATCGAGATAGACACAAGAAGGAGTTATCACTATCCCAGAAGGAGTATATTGAGAAAGTACTCAAGAGGTTCAACATGACAGAGACAAAATTGGTTAGTACACCTCTTGCTAAACACTTTAAGTTGAGTACGACCCAAAGTCCATCTACTAATGAAGAGAAGAATGAGATGTCAAGTATTACATACTCTTCCGCGGTTGGTAGTTTGATGTATGCTATGATTTGCACTAGACCAGATATTGCACATGATATTGGTACCGTTAGCAGATTTCTTTCCAATCCTGGAAAAGAACATTGGGCTGCAGTGAAATGGATACTGAGATATTTGAAGGGTACTTCAGATATGGAGTTGTGCTTTGGTAGTGGCAAGTCTGAACTTGTATGCTACACAGACTCTGATTTTGGAGGAAATCTTGATAACTCAAAATCCACTTCTGGTTATTTGATCACTTTTGGAGGGGAGCTATTTCTTGGCAATCAAAACTTCAGAAGTGCATAGCTTTATCTACCACAGAAGCTGAATCTATTACCATCACTGAAGGTGCCAAAGAATTACTTTGGATGAAGGAGTTTATCAAAGATCTTGATTTTGAACAATCAAGGTTTGTCTTATTTTGTGATAATCAAAGTGCTATTTATCTCACCAAGCACTCTACCTTTCATCTAAGTCCAAGCATATTAGTAGAAAATATCATTGGATTAGAATGACCCTGGAGGAAAAATTATTTGAGGTTGAGAAGATACACACTGATGACAATCCTTCAAATATGCTCACAAAAGTGGTGATCGTAGACAAGCATGAGTTTTGTAGAAGTGTGGCATGCATGAAGCCTATCAAGAGTTCATCCACTTGAAGTCCATTTGGCCCCTTGGCTGGAGGGGGAGTTTGTTGGGCTATTGCTCATGTTCCAGCCAAAGGCTCATGACCTAATCCTACTTGAAAAAGGATTGGAATTATTCTCTTTATTTGGTTTCCAATTCTATTAGGAAAAGGATTGGAATAGTAATCCTATTTGGAGTTGGTTTTGGCTTTGTAAGGAAAAGCACAACTCTATAAATAGAGGATGGTCTTGAGAGAATAATTTAGATTGCTCATTAGTATTGTCTTTGAAAGACATTAGAACATAAGAGAAGTTTTTGAGAGAGCTTTCAACAAGAGATAAGAGAGAAGAAAAAAATGTTATTTTGCTGCAGTCTTTTATTCCGACCAGCAACCTTCCGATCGTGTTTTCTGATTAACTAACCTTTGGATCGGGCTGAAATTTATACTGAGTGTTCCTAACATCTTGGCGGTTGATTTGAACGGTGGAGATCGGATTCAGAAGTCAGAAAGATCCTGTTTCAGGTCCCGTACAGCAGCTGGGTTTGGGTGGTGTTTCTTTCTATTTATCTTTTGTTGGTGTAGCTATTGTTTGTTCTCTTTTGACACTTGTTGTGTAGCCATTAGAAGAATAATTGTAACTCTCTTATTGTTATAATGAAGCAATTCGGATCTTGTCGATCCCGTGGTGGTTACCTTTGTTTTGAAGGATTTTCCACGTTAAACTTGGTGTTATTTATTTTAGATTTTCGTTTTCATCTTTTCGTTACAACAAGTAGAAGTGGAAATTTGATTTTATTTGGTAGTTATAAGTTACTAAAATTAGTGTTAGGTTACTATAACGTATTTATGGTAATATCATGATTATTTATATCATATTTTGGTAAGTATTATTCTAATTTCACACTATATGAAATAACTATTCCAAGAAAGTTTGGTTTAAGTATGAATTCATTTTAATTTTAGAGTTGTAGTAATGATTCTTTGCCGTGTTGCCATTTCTATGGCAACTTTGTTAATAATATTATAATTAGTTATGTTTTAATCTACGTAGACTATATTCCTACCAACATTATGTTTTTGTTATTTATTCAGTATGTTACGACAAATTCATTTAACACCACAAGAATCTCTAGCTAGCTATACTTTATTTAAAAGCTTAAAATGTAAGTTCACGTTTGAGGATGTACTCAATTTCCTTTTACACATTTTTTGTATTATGTAAATGGAATTTAAGTAAAACCTTAAGAGGTAAACTATGTATTAAACCTTTTTCCATAATCGTAGAGACTTGAAATTCAAGGGTTAAGTAACACACGATTTCAAAAAACTTGTTGGATAATGAAATCGCAATAACAAGAGATCTCCATCAAGTCACCAACAGATAGGTAGCATGTTAACACACTTCTGATCAAATTTAATTATGTAATTAATTTTCACTATCTACAAACTACACCCTCAGTCTGTTTTTTTTTTCTTCGAGTACTTTATTTTAGTGTAACCTATTTTGGAGAGGGAGAAAGTATCTTAACCTCTTCATCAATGCTTCACAAGTAATATTTCTTACTTTTTTCTTTTTCTAAACATGAAAATAACTTTATTGTACAATTCATTTGAAAAAAAAAAAGAGAAGAAGACATACATGTGATGAATACACGAACCATATAACATACACAGCAAAAAAGCATAAAATATTCGATAAATATTATAGATACTTTAAAAAAAATTAAAGATTATTTTTCATAATTTATTCAAGTTAAAACAATATACTTGTTTCATGACCCCCAAAATATTATTTTACGACAAATACAAAATACTACTACAGTGGTTTTTAAAAAAATAGTTTAAAATTTTTTTTCTTATAATTTATCCAATTCAAAACAATATCCTTCTTCATTAATCCAAAACAAACTTAAAAAAATTAAAATAAAAAATAAAATTCAATAAATACAAAAAAACTATTAGATTATTTTTTAAAAAATAAAATAAAATTGGGGTTTTTTTTGACTTGGATAAATTATGGAGCAAATCTAGATGTTTTTATTCCATCCGATAAAAAAATGATACATAATAAATATTTTTAAAAAAAAAACAAAATCAAGAGAGGGTAATTAGTTTTAAGAGTATATGTGAGCCAAAAAAGTGAATGGAATGGTATCTTTAGACCAAAAGATGAGTAGAAAGTTATTTTTAGACCCAAAGATAGATGAAGGGTATTTTTAAATCTTTTCCTATAGTTCAGGGGTATTTTTTGTCATTTTCCATCTATTTTAATGATAAATGAGGTTGAGTGATTTTGGAGGATAAAAATTTTAAATTAAGTGATTTTATTAATACAAAACAAAATTCAATAATTTTTCTAAATAATTTCTCATAGCTCAGTGACCTTTAAAGATATCACCCCTTCATTTTTCATAATGTTTTTCAATGCTACACGAATTGCAAGTGCTTGAGCGATGATGGTCTTCTTAACAAATTAAATTGGAGTACCAAAATCTTGAAACAAACCACCAAAATTATCAATAACCGTCATTTCAATGCTTGTCATCTAGCACTGTATACTTGTGTCACAATAATATTTCTATCAGTAGTACAGTTAGGTACAGGCGTAGGAAAAAAGTAGCAAGAAAATTGTTCTCATATTCTTGTAAATCAAAAAGTGCCTTGTTTATAATATTATTATTGGTTCACAAATATTCCATTAAAGTTTATTAAGATTTTTTCCCTTTCAAATTTGTCATATAACAGAAACACTTAACAAGATTAATAGAATTGGAATACTGATTAACATTGACAAAATTATCGTTCCATCATTTAGTAAAATCTATTGTATTTTTCACATTTGGCCAATTGATAGGACACATTCTTCACGACAATAGGTTTTAAGGACATCTAAAAAAATATAGAGTTAATACCTCAAAATGTCACTCAACTTTGATAATTTATCTAGTAAAGTTACTAAACTTTATTTATATCAATAAAATCACTTAACTTAAGCTTTTATATCAATAAAATCACATAACTAAATTTATCATTAAAACAAAATTGACATGCCAAAATAAATTATTGTTTTATGCTAGGTAAACAAGGAATCAAGGATCCCACAAATAAATAAAATTAAAGAAAACTCATTTTAAAAAAATTATGGACAAACTTAATTAGAGAAACAAATACTTTTATGATATTTATTAAGAAGATATTTATAAACTTCATTTTTCAATTAGTCCTCCGAAAATGTCAGGTAATTATACAAAAATGTCATGTATAAGGGTGTGTTTGGTACGAAGGAAATCTTTTTTCATGGAAAATGTTTTTCTAGAAAATGTTTTCTTGGAAATCAAGTAGATTTTTGAGTAGAAAATATTTTTCGAAAAATATTTTTTAGTGTTTGATTTATGAATGAAAAATATTTTTGCGAAAATATCTTTTGTTTTTACTAGAGAGTAGAAAATAATTTTTGAAATTGAAATTGAAAATTTTTAATTTTTTTTTTTTTTGGGGGGGGGGGGTCA
>NC_064286.1:12190187-12244138 GCF_019186545.1 Solanum stenotomum | reverse complement strand
GGGGTGAAAAAATAATTGAAGTTGAAAATATTTTTTAAAAACAAACTTAAATTATTATTTTTTTGGAGGGGGGCGGGGGGCTAGTAGGGGGCTGATGGGGCGAGGTGAGGGTAGGGGTGGGGTGAAAAAATAAAAATTGGAAATTGGAAATATTTTTTAAAACAAACTATAATTTTTTTTGGGGGGGTGTGGTAGGGGGTGTGGTAGGGGGTGGGGGTAGGGGGGTGAGGGTGGGGTGAAAAAGTAAAAAATTGAAGTTGAATATATTCTTTTAAAATAAGCTTTAAATTTATTTTTTCAAAAAAAAAATTGTAATTTGAAGTTGGAGGAGAGTTTTGAAAAATGTTTTCCTTAATTTTTGAAGGGAAGTCATTTTCCTTAAATTTGAGGAAAATGAGTTGATTTGGAAAACATTTTCCAAATCTTTTAACCCAACCAAACATGAGAAAATTGGAAAAGATTTTTCGGAAAATGTTTTCCTTCATACCAAACACACTCTAAATGTTTGCTTTAACATATATAATCTATCTTTTTGACTTAACATGTATTATTAAACTAGATGCAAGTGCTCGTGCTAGCACGGGTCCAATATCTTAATAGTTTTATCATTTTAATTTATATGATATAGGTAGAATTTAGAAAGTTAATTAAATTTAATAGGATTTTTAGATATTTAAGTGGTTAATTACTTTTTGTTTGCGAGAATTTATTGTAAAGAGGTCCATTAAGATGTCTATAATTAAAGTATTTTTTGGCATCGACCGTTTATTTTTTACTCACTGTAGTTACAAGATATAAACAAATATTATCAACATTCAAAATAATAAAGCAATAACTAAAGAATATAAATTTGAAACTAAAAGTCATAGCTAAAATGGATTCCATAACTTCGAAAAAATTATGCACTAACCGAAGAAGTAATTTTTTTAAAAAAGAAGTCAAAACACGCTGAAGCAGGCACGTCGATGAAGACGTGTCTGCTTGAATTTAAAACTAAAAGTCATAGCTAAAAAGAACTCCAAAAAATTATACACTAATTAAATTAAAGTAGAACAAAAGAAATAATTTTTTTTAAAAAAAAATCCGAAATATGCTGAAGCAAGCACATCAATTTTAAAAGTCATAGCTAAAAAAGATTCCATAATTTCAAAAAAATTATATACTAATTAAATTAAAGTAGAACAAAAAAATTAAACTTTTTTTTTCGAAACATGTTAAAGCATGCACGTCTACAAAGACATGCCTGCTTCAGCACGAACTCCCTCTTATATAATAAGAGAATGTAAGATGTAAATATCTGCTTAACAGATATCCAATATCGATCATATGATATATTGTAGAAGTTGTGCACAGTTCGTGATATGAAGTGACTAGTGTGGAAGGTTATACATCACAGTAATTCCGGTAGAATGAACTCATATTTTGGTAATCCGCTCAATTTATTTATATTTTAATGGGTTGGGTGAACGACTTTTTGTATGGGTAAAATATGAGTTGATACTCATATTCAATCCATAAAAACATGGGTAAAATATGGATTAGCCAAATGGGTTAAGCATCTAACTTTTATTCACTCAAAATTCATGATATCACTAAAAAAAATTGTAACTTCTCTTCCTTTTTATGTTCTTCTATAGAACTAATTATTTTTCTCTATAATTGAAAATGTGAAGTCTTTGGCCCTCCAAACATATATATTTTAAATGTACATTTCTTTTGTTAATTATAATTATATTTTTTTATTTGTTTAATTTTATATTGGATAATAAATAATAGTGTAAAATAAGCAAATCATGTATTAGTGTTGACATTGCTTAAAGTGCATTAAGCATGTTTTAGTCCTAAAATGAAAAATTCATTTACTTTGAAATTAACAATATTTTCCCCTTGTTATTACATAAATTTATTTTATATTGAAAAATTATAGGATTTTTTTTTACTTTTATGATACAATAAAACTAAATGAAACATATTCAACATTTTTCATCTAAAAAAGGACTAAAATATTTTCTCCATGTTGAATTCTTAAGTACAGTACTATTTACTCATGAAAATATAGATAAATATGGGTAAAATAGTATTTTACCCAACCCATTTGTTACCAATCCATTTTTACCTATATCAAATATGGACGGGTTGAATTATTACCTATTTTATATTGACTCATTTTCAATCCGCCCAAATGCCACCACTAATCATGGGCAATTGGATACACTTGGCTCGTACGATTCTTGGCGATTAACGAAGGATTCACCCTGTTTCGGTTCTTGAAAAGGGCTTTTATGGCATTGATGGAGGTGATGTGTTCTTGAGCTTGCCTACAAGCTCGGTAGAAGTGGAGTTTTTAGGGTGACGAATGTGCATCTTGCTGATGAAGAAATTGAACAATTTAAGAACTCTGCTAAGACCATTTTGGAAGTGCAGAGTCGTCAGTTGGGAATTTGAAATTGTCATGTCAATTAGTTTTAATGATAAATTTAGTTATGTGATTTTATTGATATAAATTCTTAAGTTGAGTAATTTTATTGATACAAATAAAGTTTAGTCACTTTGCAAGATAAATTATCAAAGTTGAGTGACCTTTTGAGATATTAACTCAAAAATATATATGATCTACAATTTTACTTTCTATACCACAAGTTATCAATATCACAAATACGTCTTAATCTTTTTGACACAACATGATTAACGAGTAACACTTATTAAAAACATTTACAAATAAAATATTTATATTTATTCTTAATATTTATAGACCATAAATATTTCACAATTTTTTAGAAAAAGATTAATTACTTAGACTGAGGTCTATCATTATTGGCTTTTCGACATCTTACAATTTCTCTGGCTAAATGATAGCCCGATTTTTAATTCAAGTGTAGGTACTAAGATAGTCTACCCCAAAATTGACATTTTTTAGGGTATCACATATCAAAAGAAACTTCTCCTAAAAATACATATCAAAAGGGATTCTTCCCCCACAAATGGGTGAACTATCAACTCCTACGATTAACTTTGCCTAATACACTCTAAATTACATAACAAATATTCTAAGGTAGTTTGCCCACAAATAGACGAGCTATAATTCTTTTTATTACCTTTTTTTTAACTTTTCATGTGAAGGATGCCTCTTCTTCAACAATAAATATGTGTTCTTATTTCACTTCATATTTCCCATTCATCTTTTATCTTCTTCTACTAATATTATATTTTGATCTTTGAAAATTGATAATCATGTTAAAAAAATTCGAAAGGTTTGTTTATTCAATTGAATGAAATGCATATAAATTCGAAGAGTAGTGTAAAAGGTTAATACCGGTTTATAAGTTGAAAAGTTATTTTTAATTGTAAGAAAATTAAAATAAAATAGCAGAATATCATTATGTTTCATAAAAACCTAACCAAAATCTGTGGATATGAATTTACATACCATAATACATAAAGTGTTTTTTTTTTAATTTTCCATTCGGTATTTGATATCCGTATGAAAGCTCAACTAAATTCGGACTAGGGTGATAAATCATTTTTCTGATTTACCACATTGGGGGTTGATTTCACGTATCAGGACACTTCTTCCAATACTAAGTGCCAACGATCGTTAGTCAGTAATATAACTCAACTAAGTAAGTTGAGGTCGAATCTCACAGGGAGTGGTACGTGCTAAAGATTCAAGAGCCAAGTACAAATATGTTCAAGTCAATCATAAGTAAAAACATTTACGAATAAAAGCATATTTCAAATGTAGGGTGACACAAGTGTCTAATATGGGGGTTTTGATTGTAATTAACAGCTACGACAACAACAAATAACACTAATTAACAAGTAAAGAGACGGATTCTTGGGATGTGATTGGATTATAGGCTAAAATAGACAAATGGGTAATTGCTGCTGATAGTAAATAGCTGTAAATCAGTGAATAAGCTAGACTTTAATGGGGATAAACTTTCTCGAACAATTTACCCCGAATCAAATTGATTTCTCTCGAACACCAATAAGCAGCAATTAAGAACAGCCTACGTTTTACTCCATTCACTCTCTCGAGCTGAATGTGTCGAAAAAGGTTTAAGATTCACTCTCTCGAGCTGAATCCATGACAACCCAACACCCACAGACCATCAAATCAGTAACCTTAGTTTTAAAACCTCTCTCTCGAGCAAGCCAAAAACACGAAGGTAGAGTTACATTTGCAACTACAACCCTTTAAATTAAATCACAATTACTGAATGAAATCACTTTTAAACAACATTTAAACTATCAATTAACAATATCCAGCAGCTACATCAACCCATAATCACATAATCACACCCCAAGAATTGGGGTTTTAGCTAGACATCATAAAAAGATAAAAATAATTACCAAATTGTGTTTCCATCAACTGGGTAAGATTAATTTCGTCTTTACAAAGGTCAAGGTTGAAGAATCTCAAAGACCCACTTCCAATTTCTCGAAAATGAAAAACTTAAATTCTTCAAAGCTAAGGAAAAAAATTGTCTCCCAACTCAGAATTCTAAAACTTGATTGATAAAAATTAGATACTATGAAAACTGATACTAAACTAAGAAAAAATGTATTTATAGTTGCCAAAAATATGTTGCGAAGGACCATTCGGCGCAGTAAGTCAGGATCGCCGTCCACTCGGTGATCCGCCCTTTGGTCAATTCCATCGCCTTTTTGCTTTGACCTTCAACATTTTCAAGTTCTGTAACTTTGGGCGATCTAGCACTGCATCACGGAACCGTTCGGCGACTCGCCAACTGCTCTTTTCTATTGCCGACTTGATTTTCTCCTTTAGGGCTTGACACACTGGAACTTTAGGCGAGATCATGGCCATTCGGCGACTCGCCCAATGGGTTAGGCGATCATCATGCCTTCTGTTCTTCGTTCTTTCGGCTGCCTTGTTCCTTTTTCCTCATTAGTGTCCATGCTTTGTTCCTCAACCCAAATACCTGAAAATCAAGAATTTACATAAGTTATTGGCACCAAATAAACATTTGAGGACACTAAATCTATTAAAATAAACCCCTAAATGAGTCCAAATCGTGGACTCATTAGGGGTACAGAGTTCCCTAGCTAACATCTATTCTCTCCAACTTTGAGTGTGTACAAATGGACACTTAAACTTGTATAAAATTAAACTAATAGACACATACATCCTATATAATGTCCTACCTAAACATTTGTGTCCTACGTGACATCCTACATGTATTGTGTC
This sequence comes from Solanum stenotomum, assembly GCF_019186545.1. Taxonomy (NCBI): domain Eukaryota; kingdom Viridiplantae; phylum Streptophyta; class Magnoliopsida; order Solanales; family Solanaceae; genus Solanum; species Solanum stenotomum. The sequence continues at coordinate 12,238,929 of NC_064286.1, read as the reverse complement.
ACATATTTGCTTGTTCAACTTCATAAAAATTTAAGTTTCTACTTGTACACACCTAGAATTGAAGGACATGAATGACAATTGAAGCGAAATTAAATAACACATGTAGGGATGACAATGGGGGCGGGGCGGATGCAGGATGGGGTGGGTTTAAGGCTATGCGGGACGGAGTTTAAGGTTGTGCAGGGGTGGGAGGGATGCGAGGCGGTGTTTTTTGAAATTAATGCGGACAAAGCGGGTTGCGGGTATATGTGATTTTATGTGGATTCTAACTTAATTTTAACTTTTTACATGTTACAAGAGTAATAAAACATTATTTATTAAGATAATTTCTTTAAAGCTACTAAAATATTCAAGATAGTAAATAAAAACTGTTCAATAAAAAATAATACAATTTCTTACACGTTTCTCAATTGACCTTTAAAAAATAAATTTCAAGTCATAATCCATTAAACTAATATAACTTAGTGAAAAAATGAATTTATGTTTAGTATCAAACTTAACTAGAAAAAAATATTAAAAAATTATGCAGACGAATGTATGCGAGCTATTGAAAATGAAAAAAATTGTTATGTGAGACAAATTAAAATATTTACGGGTTAAGCTCAATCTGCTCCACACCGCCCTATTGTCATCCCTAAACACACGAATGTATTATACCATTTATATATAATTTGATTTGTTTTTTGATAATTAAAAAACCCACTAAATTAATTTGATTTTGATTTTAGTTCAAAACCACCCAAACTGAACCATAAACGGCCTGCTTGAAGGGAGTAATTATGGAGTGCCAGTGTACCCGGTATAGTCAGTAGTCAGTACCAATTGTATTTATTCCCCTTTTCTCTATAAATTCAAATCCCAAGTCCATGATAGTCACAAACCCCTCCGATTTACGCATTCCCGCCATTTCCTCTCCCTCACTACCATTTGCCCTCATCTTCTCTCTTCCAAGTGAAATTTCGCTTCTGCATTTTACTCGCTTTCCTGCTTAACCCTACGTACTATAGATGCCACAAATGGAGGCGTCGTTTGCACATAATCGAGGTACCAAATAATCATCTACTACACTTGCACACTCACAATTAAGTTACCTATGTGCATTTTTGATGTATTATTCTACAGCAAAAGTTTTCTTTCATGTAATTTGTTTTTGTGGTTTTGAACTGTCATGTGAGAAGATGGTAACGAGCAATCGCAGATAAGATCATCTATACCTGAATTGGCAGAAGAGGAAGAGTCCACGGTAAGTACAAGCTTGTTTGGAGTTCATAACCTGTGAAAATTGCTTGGCAGAAAGCAGAATGTATTTGACCTTGGAGCATCTATGTTTAATACATGTTTAAGACAAATTTGTAATCCGTTTGGTGTTGTGGATAGGGTACTCGGATAAGCCAATTAAAATTAGTCGTCAACTACCTGATTAGTGTACTGAAACTAGATTGCATTATGTAAGTGAGCATCTGTTCAGCGAGTAGATACATAAATCTGCTTGAGGAAGCAGATATTGGATTAGTCCTAATTACTAAAGATTGTTTTTGTGTCTGTTTATCGAGAACTGGATAGAGTTGAATAATTAAATGTTGTTTGAATCAACAAATGAGGCTTTATTATAAGTTCATGATATATGTTAGTTTAATATCTGAGAAATTTTAGTCCCGTGGATTGTCCAATTTTACATTGCTAAATAAACCAAAGCATTTGAAAATTCTGGTCAGGACATAGCACGATAAGTTTTACTTCCATTGCCTGTTCGATTGATAACTGAGAAGTTTCTCTGTTTTAGATGATAATTTAATGGATATGATGTAACTTTTTGTTTACCACTCACTTTGGAAAGTTGAAACTCATTGTCTTCTGTCTATTCATTTTCAAGTCTTTGCATGGTGGTAATGATTTATTGATGTTCACAAAAATTATGCTTATTGTGTTTTGGAGCAACAATATCGATGCTTGCTATTTCACTTCTTGAAGCTTTACTTGAAAAATCCCAGTTCTCTTTCTTACATTCAATCTAATTGATATATAATTACAAGTGACCAGACGTATATAACTTTTTCCATTGTGGCTTATAATGCAGGTTTATATGGCATGTGTTATGCACGGACACAGGTGATTGGTGACGTTTACGATTCTGTTAGAATGTCGGCAGTTGCTTTGGGACCTTCTTGAATGAATGGACTTAAGGGAGAGAAACTATGATAATAACGATATATACCATCTTCATATATATATATATATATATATATATATCTTTAAAAACAAGACTCAATCTGAAATAATTGGATTGTATCATTGATATTTAAGTAAAAGTAAAAGGGAAATCCAGTCGAATGTTGAATTAGTATTTGACTAATAATTAAACTATTCTTCAAGGATTGGAGTTTCCTATTATGATGCCAGTGCACGCCAACTCCATGTGCTGGAAATCTATGAAGATGGAAGTCATGATTTTTCCTTGGTTGATATGGGTATGAACTCTTGTTTTACATTCTTGAGGAAGGGCATTAAAGCATCCACAAAATATTCAAGAGAAACTTCTCTAAAGTAAACTTGACTTCTTGTCTTATGCATTTTATATGACGTTCACTGAAAGTTGGCTTCTCTTTCAGTGAAATATCAGGCCAAACCTGGAACAATCTATACCAGTACTAAAAGTGAGGAATCATTTTTGGCAGCCTTACAGAGAAGCGGTATGTGTTAAGATTATTATTGGCATGTTGATCTTTCTATTTGTGGAAGCATTATCTACTCTCTGATGTGACACAGATGGTACAAGTGATGCTCCTTCTGTAAAGCTTGTGAAAAGTTCATTATTCAGCCATGAACAAGCATGGCACAGGTATGAAACAGTGGAGGAATATTGCCACGGATTTCATTTTTCTTTATTTCCCAGTCTTTTTTTTATAAGGTATTTCCCAGTCTTTTTATTTGCTTGTCCTAGTTGAATATAGTTCTGGCATGGGAAGTTCTTGGTGCATCAAAAGCAGTAGCTATCTGGTAAATCAATTGAGATTCGGATGTCATTATAAATGTTTCTACTGGCTGACATAACTACTACGTGACACAAACTATCTCAGTGCTCCTTTCAGTTGTTCATTGGACAGTAAAGTACCTTAGGAATATATTCGGTAGTGGATAATTTCAGAATGTAGGATTCCTATTTTTTTTCATAGGGGAGGTGCAGCCTTAGGATTGAAGTGTTTTCTCTTGCATATGGAGTTCTATAGGTAGATTATTACCATGGTAGAGGGAATCAATGCACACCATATTTATCTTTTCTAATTTGCTTCATCAACTTATAGGTTAACATTGTGATTTGATGGATTGACCTGTTTCTCTGTGTTTTTTATTTTTTAATAATTTTACCATGGAGGCTGTTTTTGGATCACAGATTGATGTACCTTCAAGTCACAGGGATGGATGATGGTTTGAACATAAAAGAGAGAACTGCTTTTGTGAGTCAAACGGGTTACTGCCTTAATTCTATGCATCTTTATATTCTCTGAATACGTGTTTCTTCTTGTTGACACAAAGAGTGATTACACTAGGTGCTATAATGTTGTTTCTGCCAAATATGGTGTCCTATGGTACCACCTTGGTTTGAGAACTTCCTGAGACAACAATATCTCCTGTGCAATCTGTAACAGTTACAACTGAGAATAGTACTTAAGAACACACATACATATAAATATTATAGCTTCTTCAAGTGAATGATCATGCAACATGGATTCTCCAGTCTATCTTTTAGCAAAGTGGGGATAAGATTTGATTGAGACTTCCAATGCAATGGGAGTGGTAAGGTGCATAGTAACTCATTACACTTGTAAAGAAAGGTGCGTACTAACACATTCACAATGGTACTTTCAGATCCATATTTGACAAGAGAATTTGTAGAAGAACGGTATTTACTAGAATGATTAAGAGCGAGAAAGAATGAGTAAACATAGTAATCTCTACCTTCTTTTATTGTTGTTGACTTGGTCTGTGATGTTTGGAAACACTGACTTGGTTGTCATTGCCCAAAATCTCCCCTTCTAAAGAATACATGCTTCAGAAAGAGAAATAAAAGGAGAAGGCAGCTCTCACAGGAAACATGACTTGTATATAAGCAGGATGGTCATATGGATTTCCAGAGCCATGTCATCATTTACCAATTACAGCTTTTGTTTGAGTTAGAAGTTCTTAGCCAAAAATAAAAATAACATTGAAGACAAGCGAAGAATTCTCCCTTGGAGAATACTTATCAGAAAGCATCTTTATCTTCAGCATATGCGTTAGTGTCTTTGCTATCTGATAAAAACTGTACGAAATCATCTCTTCTTTGACAATACAGTTGTTTTGTTGCCATTGATACATGGATTAAAATGACATGGGTCATTGGATTGTAAGAAAATTTTGTTGATTATTGGGATTGCTAGAATCACCTGTCAAATCTTAAATATTTTCATTTTTTTAAATTGTTGATTTACACTCGTGTAAGAACGTTGGTACACAGATGCTCCCAATTTAGTCATCTGTTCTCAGCTAGCTAATATTACTAGATGTACTTCCAATTACTTTTTTACTGATCTGGTAGAACTTTCACAATATAATCTGGAGTTATTGGCTCCATGGTGAGGGAATTATACAATTCAAAAATATTATGATTTGAACTGCGTTGTGGATGAGGTTCTGTGAAGTATGAAGAACAAGTTACATCAACAATCTTATCTTACGACATACTTTTATCTAAGCCGACTTTGGATGCTTTAATACTTAACAACTTCAATACTTGCATGCATGTGCAATGAGATTTTCTTTCTGATTGTTAATGCAATAAAATATAACAATAACAACAACAATGCCTCAGTCCTAAACAAGTTGGGGTTGGCTATATGAGTCCCCACTTTCATTCAAGCCCATTTACATCATCTTTATCTAAATAAAATAAAGCTGATAAATAAGTTAAATAATAATAATAATAGTAATATTAGAAGTTCTCTACCAAGTCTAAAACCTATCCTCAACTAGTAGCAAGCACTTATATTGATATTTTTCTTCCATTGTGCCTATCTTTAGCTAAGTCTGTATTGATGCCAAGCATATGCAGGTATTTCGAGACAACTCCCTTCCATGTGATTTTAGGTCTACCCTATCCCCTTTGAACACCTTCACACTAATCATAATTTCACACCAATAGACTGGTGCATCTCTAGGTCCGATGCAGAACATGTCCAAATCTTCTCAGGCAATCTTCTTGCATTTTATCCTCAATACGTGCTACTTTTAACTTCTAGCGAATGTGGTCATTTTTAATCTTATGTAATCTGGTATGACCGTACATCCATCTTAACATTCCATCTCTGCAACACTCATCTTGTGGATATGTTGGACTTTAGCATCCCATCATTCATTACCATATAACATTGCTTGTCTTATAGCTGCTCTATAGAACTTACCTTTCACTTTGGTAGGCGTCATTCTATTACATAACACTCCGGTGGAACTTCTCCATTTCAACAATACGACTTTAATCCTATGAGTAACATCTTCATTGTCGTTCTACTATCTTGAATGGTTTCTCAAAAATAAAAGTTTATTTTATAGTATACTGTAGGAGTGTTTTATACAGATGTTGAATGCAGTTAGAAGTTTAACTATTCATTAACTGGAAATAGTAAATTATATTGTGAACTCATATTTTGGAAAAAGAATATCAGGAACTGCAGTGGAATCAAAACTAACACTTGACTTCATTTGGACCTAAAACTCTATGGGGTTTATCTTGGCAAATTTCTATGCCCATGACAAGTAGACTTCACCAATATCCTTCGTCTTAGATTATCGCTATAGAAACTCCTTCGTTTCCAATATTATCCCAATAATTGCTTTCAAGTACAGAACTATTAATATACAGTGTTAAGAAATATGCTTTACTTCCACTTAGCTGATATCCTTGTTTTCAGTTTTGCTTCAGTAACATTTTCTCATCTTCTTTAACTGCAAATCACCGGTAGTTTTGTTGCTCGATCTCATGGTTGGAAACTCAGCCTGATATCTAGGTTATTCAGGTTTGCGAGTGTTTAGGATATGTTTTTTCTGATGCAATATCTTTTACTCTAGTTAAGCATAAACCTTTAATAAAAATAAATTAACTATGCATAAAATATTCTAGCAAACAATGAATGATGGTTCAATTGCTTACTTTATTCTTGTTGTTTGGTCTCTTAGGAGGTTACATCTCTGTTTCAACAAATGTTAGTCTAAAGATTTGTCTCTTTCCAAATTGCAGCTAAGTTCTATGATGGACGTCAGCAGTGATGTTCAAGTTCGTGCAAGTGGGGGCCTGTTAGCTGTGCTAGAAAATGAGCGGATCATAGATACCCTTGAACAAAATGAATGTGGGAGCGCATCAATTGCAATTGACTGCATTTGCGAAATTTCTCTGTATCTTCTAAGCTATAAGTTTTCTGGAATGACTTATCTTTTTAAATTCATTTCTCTCCTCATTCATATATCTCTGTTTTGCATCGGGGATAAAATTTGTGCAATGATGTGTTCCTTGACTATCACATTAAGGGACAAATTTCTCAAAGTTGATTCAGCTGCTCATGAAGCATTACAAATATTCCAAATAGACAAGCATCCGAGCCATATGGGAATTGGCAGAGCAAAAGAAGGGTTAATGATGCACCACACTCTCTATGTTTAGTCAACCATGGAAGTTTTGACTAATAAAAAATATTATGCAGGTTCTCTGTATTTGGGATGATGAATAAGGTTTGAGGATGATGGAAGTTCTAAATCTGTAGCCATTTGCTTTTGGTGGTTCTTAAGAAGCTGTGAAATAACATTGGACTAATATTTGCTTACTTTTCTCAGTGTGTAACCCCAATGGGTAGACGTCTCTTGAGGTTAGTTTTGTTTGAAACAGTTTGATGTGGTTTCTACTAAGATAAAGTGAACTTGATGCCTTCTGGTCTAATAGTTCATCTTTCACCAGGAACTGGTTTCTGAGGCCTATATTGGATCTTGATAACCTGAATCGGCGTCTTGATACTGTATCCTTACCAAACTTTTTGACATGGAAACTTTGACCATTTACAGTACTGCAGCTGAAAAGTTTTTTTAACATCAAATTCAGGATTTGAATAGAAGAGGGTTATATTTTTTGTTGGAGTACTCTCAAAACTTGAAACACCCATAACCATGAAACATTGTGACTTCCTGTGAAATTGATTTTATATTCATAAGACACATGAAAATGATTTTTTTCCCCATGACTTCTGAAGATATCTTTCTTCCTGTCTGCTGAAGAAATTTCGGTCTCTTTACGTGAAACACTGAAGTCTGTAAAAGATATTCCCCGCATTCTCAAGGTTCAGTTTCCTTTGTCCTTTTCTCTTCCTTATACTTATTTTTGAAGTTTTGTCATTGTGTTTTCTTATAGTGTCTGTCAAAGAAACAGTCTTTCAGAATAAGTAAGAGGATGGAATTCATAACGGGACAAAACCTTCTACAGTTTGTTCAAATTTGAACTATTTTCTTATTCCAAATGTATAAAAGTATATCAAACTAAACCACAATCTATTTCTTAAATTTGTGTGTGCATATAAGATTTTGTTTTTTTTATAGATTCCTAAGCCTGAATAGAAATTGATTGTCTGTTTGATGCAAGTTGTACTCTCTTTGTAATGAGTTTGAAAGCATTGTATTATTATTAGCTTTCATTCTCTTTTCTTCTTGTTTCTTATTTTTTTCCTCCTTTCCTTGCTTCTGCAGAAATTCAACTCTCCAAGTCCTATATCTACAAGTGCAGACTGGTCAGCTTTTCTGAAGGTAGATATGTTCTCATCCATCAAGATTTCTACTTTAAAGTATTTGAAGTTTATAGTTACATGCCATTTGAGCTAGAGTAGTACAATATTTAGGAACACACATAGATGTATGCTGGGTCATGGGAGTGCCATGTCTAAAGTTTCATTTTAGTTTTTTGTTTAAACAAGAAAAGTAGTATTGCATGTTTGTTACCCTTCATCATTTACCTGAGTTTGAGCATTATACTCGCTAAGCATTTTATCACCGATTATTTTAGATGTACTTAATACAATTACAAGTAGGCCCTGCTTGGACGTGATATGAAATCATGATTTGCATAAGTTATTTGAAATCAGATGGTTTGAAGTTAAAGATATGTTTGGACATGCAATTTAGATTTCTTAAGTTGTACTTTTTCCTGATAAACATGAAAACCCCACAAGTTGTGAAAACTATCAAAATTTCTCCCATTCTTATATAATCTTATCAAATGAGCAAACCATAGTTCATAAACAATGTAACGGAATATCATATGGCACCAAATTGATAAATCGTATATCTCCATGTAAACTTTCAAATACACATAATTTTATTAAGATCTGCTAGTCAACAATAGTAGTAACTAGTTGTTCTTTAATATAATATTTTCACATGGTTCATACAATCTCTTTATGCTGAGCATGAGTCTTTTGGCAAAATTTAAAAGGATGGGTCCTTTTTTACAAAATATCAAGTTTTTCAATTAAAACGTTGATTTGAAATCATGATCCCAAATCGCATGTTCAAAGGTCTACTTCTTTGACCTCAAACTAGCACATCAAATTAGATAGGAGTGTTATTCTTGTTTCCGGTTTCCCCTTTGGGGGAAACTTGTTGCTTCTAAATCTAGATTATTGCTTGCTTTATTAGTCCCCATTAGTATGCTTTACCCAGATTTGAGAATTCAATTTCATGCAGAGTGTGTGTGCTCTCCTGCATATAAGCAAAATATTTGAAGTTGGCATATCTGGATCTCTGCTAGAAGAATTGACGTCTTCGGACTTGGATATTATTGAGAGGGTATCTAATTAATGTTTAAACTTCACCATCATTATTATATTCCATTATGGTTTCTATATTTACAACCGTCCTTATCTACATACTCAGCTTTCTCTTGATGCAGGCTGGATTTTTCATTTCAGTCGATCTAGCCTATGTCTGTGAATTGGTTAGTATCATTATTGTACAATACTAGTTACAATATGTAAGGCTTTCACACTGTGACTTGATTGGATAGGAATAGCTTCACAAGAAGTTTGAAATCTATGTAGAAAAATCTTTTGTTTTATCATCCAAAATTGTCAACTTGATACTATGGAGAAGCCAAAAAAGATAAATGAGCATTGCTTTTCTTCTAGAAAATTTCCATAAGTTTGACTTCTATCCCTGCCCAAGAATGCATTTATTTTCTGGTTTTAGGTAAGCAAATCTGGCCACTCATATTCTGGCAAGTGGGAACTTCTTCAATCAGTGACATTTTATATTGGAGCTTGAATTATGATCAAGCCAAAATGATCTTAGATTTTCATCCATAGTCCTCCTTTCTGTCAAAAAGATATGTCTAATTTCTCATGGTAGTAATAGTACCATTAGCACTCCAGCAAGAGCTTTTTCACATTGTGTGTGCCTGTAATGTGCAGGTAATTGGTGTCATTGATGTTGATCGAAGTAAAGAGAAGGGTTATGAGACAATAGTAAAAGAGGGTTTCTGTGATGAGGTAGGATATACTGCTGCAGTAAATTTGTGGGTTTAATATTTTCCCTGCATTGGTTTTGGCATCTTTTTTTTTTTTTTATGGCATTATGAGTGTAGTCTTGTTTGTCTAGCTGGATGAACTGAGGCAGATATATGAGGGATTGCCAGAATTTCTGGAAGAGGTTCTCTAACTTCTGATTTTTCTCAACTAAACCACTTTCTGTTGAAGTTAAGGCTGCACGCTATTGAATTTAATATTAGTAGTGCTTTGCAGGTTTCGGCCTTGGAACTTGCACGACTTCCTTGCATGTATGAAGACAGGGGGATTCCTTCTATCATTTACATACATCAGATAGGTCTGTTCACCCTTTAATGTTCCATAGTTATAATAACTTTGTACCTACATAGGTAATTCAGCTTTTAAACTGATAACTGCTGATGGCCTGATGCCCAATTAGATCCTTGGGATGCTTCCTTTTTCAGATATCAATCTCACTTGTATATTAAGGTTTATCTAGTTTTTATATCCTTTTCCCTTTTTTAGGAGCTTGGGCATACCTTAAGAATGTTGACAGCTATTTGCTTTTATTGAGGCAGTTTAATATGACAATGGAAGATACCCTATTGCTATGAAAAATAAAGGCACGGGAAAATATTATTGAGATGCGTGTTAACTGTTGTCTTACATTGAGCCCTATTTATATATATATATAGATAGAGAGAGAGAGAGAGAGAGAGAGAGAGAGAGAGAGAGAGACTATCTAACACTTCTCAAGCTCGTGCATATAAAGCTGGCGAATATAAATCATATGTACCGTGCTTGAATTGTAACTAATACTAGGATCATTGAGGTACTTGGTAAAGTAACTGCAAGCAAATCGTTGGACTTCATAAGTCTTATAACAATATCTCCAAAGAGTATCTTTTCTCTGAAAAAGTGAGTCAATCTCAAAACCTTTTTCCTTTCATGGAACACTAGATTTGATGCAACTTGAAGGGTTGCTTGATTATCACATACAAGTTCCATCTGACTGATTTTTCCAAATTTCAACTCTTTTAGAAATTATTTGATCCAAACTAACATACAAGTTGCCCAAATCCATTTCTCAATATTCTGCTAATACACTAGATCGAACAACAACATTTTGTTTCTTGCTCTTCCAAGACACCAAATTACCTCCTACTAAAACACAATATCCAGACGTAGAATGTCTATCCGAAGGTGAACCTGCCCAATTAGTGTCTATGCATCCAATAACTTGCTCATATGCCTAGATCCTCAAAGAGTAGTCCTTTGCTTGGGGCTGATTTTATGTATTGAAGGATGTGGACAATGACATCCTAATGAAAATCACTGGGAGAGTCCATAAACTTGCTTACAACTTCACATGAACTAAAATGTCAGGTCTAGTCATTGGGAGGTAATTGAACTTACCAATCGTTGTATGTTGCATAATTTCTATGAGTCTCCCCTTGTCCTGGCAAAAGATTAACATTTGGATCAATAAGAGTCTAGTTTGGAAATACTGAAAAAGATGTTTCTAATTAGTGATACCATCCTAAACATTGCAGGTAGTAACAGTATTGTCAACAAAAACTACCAAAAAACTACACAAATTGAGTAGAAAGTCGATAAAACACAAAGTGATCAGCTTCACTATGAGTCATGCCAACATGGGCAGATCTACCTTATAAGGTAAGGGTGCCATTCCACCCGGATGCTTCTGTTAAAATTCTGAATATATATGTAAATATATGGGATAAAACTTATAAATAGGTCAAGTGGCGCCCAGAATGCACAAACAAATTGGGGGTGCAACTGCTTTGTCGATCCTTTTAAGATTTTCATGTCCTTATGAACCTGTGTTCTTGTACAGTGGTTCCGTCGTACAACAGAAGTGTGATCCAAAATTGCAACAACTACAGGGGTATTAAGTTGTTAAGCCACACTATGAAAGTTTGGGAGAGAGTGGTTGAGATGAGGGTAAGGAGGGGTGTCTTCTCAGTTCGGATTCATGCCAAGGGAAATCAACCACAAAAGTTATCCATCTTGTGAGGAGATTGATGGAGAAATATTAAGAAAGGAAGGGAGACTTACATATGGTGTTCATTGACCTTGAGGAGGCCTACGACAAAGTACTAAGGGAAGTCTTATGGCGATGCCTGGAGTCAAGAGGTGTATCAGTGGCCTAGATTAGGGCAACGTCGGTAAGAACGATGGGGTAGATTCAAAGCACTTTTCTGTGGAGATGGGGTTACACCAGGGATCAACTCTTAGTCCGTTTTTATTGGCCTTAGTGATGGATGATTTGACTTGGGACATTCAAGATGAGGTGCTTTGGTATATGTTATTTGCAGATGACATAGTACTGATTGATGAGACGCGTAATAGAGTTAATGCTAAGTTAGAGGTGTGGAGATAAACTTTGGAGACTAAAGGGTTCATGTTAAGTGGGACCAATACAAAGTATGTAGAGTGCAAATTCAGTGATGCGAGGCATGAGGTAGGCATGGAAGTGAGGCTCGACACACAAAATATCCCTAAGAGTGACAGATGAAGTACCTTGGGTCTATAATCCAGGGGAGTGGGGACATTGACGAATTGGTGTAGCGTGGATGAAGTGGAGGCTTGCCTCTGAAGTCTTATGTGATAAAAAGGTACCACTAAAACTGAAAGGTAAGTTCTATAAAGTGGTTGTTAGACCGACATTGTTGTATAGGGCGGAGTGCTGGCCAATCAAAAACTCCCATGTCCAGAAGATGCGTGTTGCAGATATGAGAATGTTGAGGTGTCTGTGTGGTCATACTCAGAGCGATAAGATTAGAAATGATGATATTCGGTTTAAGGTGGGAGTGGCCTTCATGGTGGACCGGATGAGGAAAGTGAAACTGGGATGGTTTGGACATATGGAGAGGAGATGCGCTGACGCACCAATGAGGCTATGCGAGAGGTTGGTAATAGAGGGTACGAGGAGAGGTAGATGTAGGCTGAAGAAGTATTGGGGAGAAGCGATAAGACAAGATATGACCCAGCTTCAGGTTACCAAGGATATGACCTTAGATAGGAGGGTGTGGAGGACACGTATTAGGGTAGAAGATTAGTAGGTAGTGTAGTATTGTCTTGCTTGTGGTGGTTGGTGTTTGTCATTGTACTAGTGGTAATATTGTAGTTTTTGTTTTTGGTATTTCTTGGTGTTTATTATTGTTTACAATAATCTATCCAAGCATTTTGTTTAGTGTGTTTCGATTATCACACTATTTTACTGATGTTTTTCTTTTTTCTGGTAGACTTTGCACTACTTACGTGTTACTTGCTATATTATCTTCACTCTCTCCTTCTTTGTACCTGTACTTGCTGCCGAGGGTCTTTTGGAAACAACCTCTCTACCTCCACGAGGTAGTGGTAAGGTTTGCGTACATTTTACCCTCCCCAGACCCCACTTGTGGGATTTCATTGGGTATGTTGATGTTGTACCCTCCTTCTCACTTCTAGTTTTCCTTCCTTTTCTTCTCCTCCTTTATACCCTTTCCTTTCTTTTATTTGCTAAATTTCTCTCTTCCCCTTCCTTCTCTCTCTCTCTCTCTCTCTCTCTTTTAAAGATTTCCTTACGTTAACCATCATTTTGTTTCTCTTATTGTACCTTACTTCACGAGCAACTTCTTTTGATAAATAATGTAAATTGATTTTTGTGGATATGTAATTTTTCTCTTTTTTATGATACACCATCAATATATGTATTAGAGTACAATTTGAGTAGTATTTTCTATTGACTTTTGAAAAATTATATGGCTAAAATAATAGATGTTTAAGTTAATTTTCATATATTGAATTACTTTGCAAAGAATTATTGTAAAAATAGATAATTAATATTGAAAATTAATTCAAGAACGTTGAAGATAAATTATTCTAATCAAACACGGAATATGTATTATAAGCTATTCTTTTAAAGCAAATTTTTTAGTTGAAGGCCTATTTCATGAAATATTTTATTATCATGGTGTCTGGGCCTTTGTGCACATCCCGATTAATTTCACGGGGTATTTGCTACCTTTCACCAATACATGTACCAGATAATTTTGAAAGATATTATTGTTTTATTGTAATTTTGTTTTAGAATTTAATTAAATCAAGTCTGAAAGAAAAAGTGAACAATTTTTCTGTATGCGAGTAAAAGACAATTGACCTAATAGAATAAACCAAACTTAATTAATCCACCCCATCATTCTTATTTGGTTTTTGTGGCTAGTAGTAGGTACACTGTATACATAAAGTTGTGGCACTAACAATCTTCAAATCCCGAATTCTCTTCTATATGCCAAACTTCTAAATAATTGTGCTGAACTTAGCAAATCAGGTTCGAGAAGATTGTTTCAGACTACAGAGTGACCACCACAATCGACATACAAGACCATTAGATACCATTTGAGCAAGAAAATCAGGTAGTTGCTCAATATAAATTTTATTCTCAAGGTCATTGTTGAGAAAAACATTCTTAATGTTCAACTGATGAAAGGCCAATGGCATACAACAACCACAGTTAAAAAAGGCAGACATATGCTATTTTAGCTATGGGAGAAAAAGTATCACTGTAAATAATTTCAAATATCTGGGTATACCCTTAGGCAACAGGGTGATCCTTAAACTGATTAATTTGTTGTATGGACCAACTTTGATTGCATAAACCCAACAACAACCAACAATGATTTTCTTGGAGGAAGAGGGACAAGCTCCTCACTTACCACTCGGATGTAAAGCAGACGTCTCATCAATCATAGCTTGCCACCATCCTAGATGAGAGAGCGCTTCACCTCTAGATTAGGGATGGAAATAGAGGACAAAGATGATACAAAATATAATGAGGCGATGGTAGACGACGATAACTTTGAATTGTGTAATGGTTGTTAGTATTATGAGTAGATCATGTACCTTGATGCTGGATGCTAACGACAATATTTGTCAGGAGCAATGGCAATATGGTTGGGATATATAAGGAGCAATAGAAAGGTCAATAATGAGTGATGAGACTACTATGTGACTGGTTTGTGGAACAAGGCGAAGTAAAGGAGAGAATAATTCATCCACTGTAGGAATAACAAGACTAGCCAAAATCTCATCTCACACTGAATCAGTGTAATTAAGAAGTCTAGCAAGTGTAAGAACCAAAAACATTTGTCATTGCATTTATGGTTTTCAACACTAGCAGCGATTGATATCAACTTCTCAAATTTCTCCATGATTGCATGTACATGTCCCAATAAGAAGACATCCAACTTTTGCGTCTTTAAGTTAGCAACAACATACAACAACATACCTAGTGAAATCCCTTTGAGGTAAAAATCAAGAATCAAAATAAATCTGGAATTTCTTAAAAATACCTTAATTTTGAAGGAACTAAGATTTCTCTATTTTTTTAAATCATTTTTTTTGGGGGGGGGGGGTTCTTTTTTTTTCTTTTTTGCTTTTTGCTATGTACCTTAACTTTTAAGCTACTACAACAAGCATTCCTATGTGGTTTGCGAGCGATTGCATAGGAGCGGGGGTTTTACCCTGTGTGCACCCAAAGGGTAGAGGCTGCGGGTTTCCCTTGTCATAAAAAATAAATAAAAAATTAGCGAATTAAGACTAATTATGATACTAATAGAGTCAATTCAAGAACTTAGATCAAAAGTGATCTGGGCCCTTATTTCGAAGAAATTAGAGACAACAATTAGTATAAGACTAATCACCTTCTTTAATTTACAAATAAGAACCAAAAATATCAAGTTTAGAATTAATCTTACCTCTTAATGAATCATTACCTCTTAAAGAATCATTCTTATAAGGTTGTAAGACCACACACAAAGGTGTAAAGAAGAGAAACCTCTCACATAATATTCATCATGTCTTTTTCTTAAAATAATAAAATCCACCTCTATTATTCCCACCCCTTTTATAAGAATAATAACTAGGAAATTTTTTAAACTAGGAATCTTTTAAAATAGGAAACTTTTATGCTCCTATTGGGCTGCATGTGGGCCTTTTTCTTGGCATTCATGTGGCCCAATCTTTTGCCTCTTGGACTCAAACTTGGACCATGAAATATATGTAGCACTTAGTCCACTTCTTGTTATAATTCTTGGGTCAATCTTGAGATTTTCTTCCACGATAAACATCTTCTTGATTTCTTATCGAAGCCTGACTACTTTAGTGCAAGTAGGCTGACATGGATGCTATCACCTACCCCTATCTCAGAGGTAGAGAGGTTGGTTTCGATAGTAGTCTAAAGCAGTCTAGAAAAGAATAAACAGAGGTGAAAGCATTACAAAGCATACTGGATAGTAATTACAACCAAATAATATGATAATTGAAGTACAAAAAATATCAGTTAGCTTACATAAATCAAAGGACACGAAACTGTAGAGGCAATACCACGACTACTTGTATGGGTGGCTTGCAAGACAACACACTTCTACCTACTAACTTCCTACCCTAATTGGTGCCTCCACAACCTTTTATCTAAGGTCGGGTCCTCGGTAAGTTGAAAGGGTGTCATGTCCTAAATAATCACCTCTCCTCAATACTTCTTCGACATACCTCTACCTCTCTTGAAGCCATCCATAACCAACCTCTCACACCTCCGCATTGGGGCATTCATATATCTCCTTTTCACATGTTCGGAACACATCAATCTCGCTTTCTTCAACTTGTCCTCCACTGAAGCCATTCCCACTTTGTCCCCGGATATTCTCATTTCTAATCTATCTCTCCCAGTATTCCCACACATCCATTGCAAAATCCTCATTTCTACAACTTTCATCTTTTGAACGTGAAAGTTCTTAATTGGCCAACACTCTGCCCTATATAACATAGTTGGTCTAACCACCACTCTGTAGAACTTGTCTTTAAGTTTTTGTAGCACCTTCTTATCACACAAGACTCTAGATGCAAGTCTCCTTTTCATTCACCCTACACCAATACGGTGAGCGGCATCCTCGTCAATCTTACCATTTCCTTGCTTAACAGACTCTAGATACTTGAAACTTCCTCTCTTATGGATGACTTGTGTATCAAGCCTCACTTTCACGCCAATCTTATGTGTTAAGTCACTGAACTTGCACTCCAAGTATTCTGTCTTGGTCTTGCTCAACTTGAACCCTTTAGACTCCAGGGTCTGTCTCCAAACCTCCAGTGTAGCGTTAACTCTGTTGTGAGTCTCGTCAATCAGAATTATGTCATCCACAAATAACATATGCCGTGAAACCTTATCTTGCATTTGCCGCATCAATTCATCCAACACCAAGGCAAAAATAAAATGGCTTAAGGATTATCCTTAGTGCAACCCCATCAAAACTGCGAAGTGCTCCGAGTCTTCTCCCACTATCCTTACCCGAGTCTTGGCTCCATCGTACATGTCCTTGATCACCCTAATATACACCTCTAGCCTCCAAGCATCTCTAGAGAACTTACCTTTGGACTTTGTTGTAAGGCTTTTCTAGGTCGATGAACACCTTGTGTAAGTTCTTCCTCTCCCTGTACTGCTCACTAGTCTCCTTACAAGATGAGTGGCTTCTGTAGTTGAGCGTCCCTCCATGAATCTGAACTAGTTCTCGGAAACAGCCACACCCCTCCTCACCCTCTCCCAAACCGTCATAGTGACTTAGCAGCTTGATACTTCTATAGTTGTTGCAATTCTGAATGTCACCTTTGTTCTTTTATAATGGAATCATTGTACTCCATCTCCATTCTTCGGGCATTTTTGCCGTCTTGAAAATGACATTAAACAACTTAATGCACAAAACAAAATCTATTTTTCTTTTCGCAATCGTACTTGAGTGATCGGAATAGATGTAAAAGATGCATCTCATTTTGAATACCTAATCTATCTGAATAGGTAAATGATAATTTAAGCTAGCATACCATCTTTACAGTAAGCTAGATAGCTGACTGTTGATTAGGGACATATTCATTCAGTACCCGATGATCTCTTATACTTGGCTGTCACTGGCTGAACCTGAAAGAAGTTTCTTGACCTGATAACTTTTGCATTCTTAATGACCTAACATGGAGCGGGAGCATCATCGATCTAATTGCAAATCATTGACCACAGGCCACACCCTGGGGTGCAATTTGATACCTATATAAACTGCTTGAATCTAATGAGATATGGAAACCTACTAAAGATTCAGAGCAAGATGAAAAAAGTAGAGAACTGCCTGAAATGGAAAAGTGTTCTGTATTATTTTCCAGTTCCGAGAGATGTCATGCATCTTGTCTCACCGCAGGTGCTAATTTTACTTGCATCTGTTGACATTAGTCCTGTCAGTTTCAGAGAGTTTGTACATGCTATCTTCTTTGTCACAACTATCAAACCTATGATAAAACTGCGCATCTATTGTTGTGATCAATATCTGTGATTTTCCACTTACAGGTTACCTAATGTGCATTTTCAATGAAAAACTTGGTGAAGAAATGCTAGAGAGTCTTCAGGACTATGAGTTTGCGGTATGTCATTGTATGATTTATAAAGCAGTGTATGGAATCACTAGACGTCTTCTTATCTATATTAGTAATGGGTTATCAAATGTCCAGTTTGCTGATGAGGAGGGAGAACATAAGAGGTTCTTTTATCATACTGCAAAGACAAAAGAATTGGATAACCTTCTCGGAGATATATATCATAAAATTCTGGGTATGTATTCCTTGATTCTTGTCCTTAGCTTCACAATTATACTTCTTGTTGGCTGATGGAGGATTTCCAAGAAGATATTCTTGTCATCAAAGATGTGATCCTAGATGAGAAGATATTCTTAATATCAAGATATGATCCTCTAAGATCTTAGGATAATTGTGATAATCTAGAATATCATATCTTTGATTCTTTCTCTTAATGTAAAGATTTAGGTGATTCTATTCCACAATCTTTTATGTATATATAAAGCCATGTACATGACATAGAACGACATGAATGAAATTATTCAATAATCTTATTCCACATGGTATCAGAGCTTTAGGCTTAGTCCTAGCCAATTTTATTCATCCTATCTTGAAAAATCCCATTTTGCTATCTTTATCTGCCCAAACCATGTCTGAAAATGGTACTGCCGCAAATATTCCAATCTCTGAAAATGTTTCTGCAACAGTAGAAAATAACTCTACAGTTTCAATTGGAGATTTGCAACATTCAGCTTCAACAGGTAGTTGTTTATCGGCCTTCACAGGTATTTCTTACTCTTTTATTACTAATGTCTCAGACAAACATTCTCCAACGTGGGTGGTTGATTCCGGGGCAACTGATCACATGACCAGTCTCTCTCATCTCTTCATATCATATTCCCCTTGTCCTAGCTATAAAAAAATAACTATAGGTGATGGTTCAGTTATTACTGTAGCTGGGCAAGGAGACATACCACTTGGAAAATCGTTGATACTTAAAGATGTCCTTCATATCCCAAAGTTATCTTCAAATCTCATTTCTATCCAGAAACTCACCAAAGATTCCAAATGCCAAGTAACTTTCTTCCCTTCATATTGCTTATTTCAGGAACAAAACACGAAGGAGATGATTGGGCGTGCTAGTGAGAAAGGTGGTCTTTATTGTTTGGATTTCCACAATGGTGAATATATATCTAAGAATTCCTTGTCTAGTTCATTCTTGTCTGAATCTATCATGTCCAATAAAGAGAAAGTATGGCTTTATCATCGTCGGTTAGGTCACCCTTCCTTTTATGTAATCAAAAGGATGTTCCCATCTTTGTTCAAAGATTTGATTGTTGAGTCTTTTCATTGTGATGATTGTGAAATTGCAAAACACAAACGTACTTCCTTTCCAATTAGTCACAAAAGATGTCAAACTCCATTCTCTCTTATTCATAGTGATATTTGGGGACCCTCTCCCATTCCTAATATTTCTGGTGCTAGATGGTTTGTGTCATTCATTGATGATTGTACAAGAGTTACGTGGATCTATTTGCTAAAGCAAAAATCAGATGTCAGTCAAATTCTTCCTACCTTTTTTAATATGATCAAAACCCAATATGATGTGCCAATTAAAAGATTTCGATCCGATAATGCCAAGGACTACTTCAATCAAAACCTCTCTGTTTTCTTCCAAAAAGAGGGAATTATTCATGAATCTTCATGTGTCAATACTCCTCAACAAAATGGGATAGCAGAGAGAAGAAATGGTCTGTTACTTGACATTACTAGATCATTATTGTTTCACAAAAAGGTGCCAAAACAGTATTGGGGGGAAGCTGTCCTAACTGCTGCACATCTTAGTAACAGAATGCCATCAAGAATTCTGAACTTTCAAAGTCCGCTTGATACTCTTAGGAATTTCTTTCCAAATTTTGAAATTTCCAATAAATTGGTTCCTAGAATCTTCGGAAGTGTTGCCTATGTTCATATTCATTCTCAAAATAGAGGCAAATTAGACCCACGTGCTCTTAAGTGTATTTTCACAGGATATTCTCCTACTCAAAAAGGTTACAAGTGTTATCAACCATCATCAAAGAAATTCTTTGTTTCCGCAGATGTCACATTTGATGAGAGTGAATCCTTTTTTAATCATTCTTACAATCAGGGGGAGTCACTGAAGGGAGAGGAACCTCTAGACTTGTCACTATTTGATTTGTCCATTTCTAGTCATGCCAAATCCTTGCCTGAGTCACCATTTCTACAGTCACCTGAGTCTCTAAATCTAAATGAACCCATTGAGTCTCCTAATCCAAATATAGATAATGGAATTCTAGAAAATAATCTACCATTGCAGGTATATTCCAGAAGAAAGAGACTAACTGATCAAACTACTCCGTTGCAATCATCTCCTCAGGTTATTGCTCCTGATAACCATCCTGAACCTGTTGAACCGTCAAAAACACCAAACCAAACTGATCATGAAGAAGAATTTAACCAACCTAATGTCCTTGACCTTCCCATTGCACTTAGAAAAGGAACTAGAACTTGCACACAACATCCTTTGAGCCTCTCCATGACATATCAAAATCTTTTCCCCAAGTCATAAAGCTTTTCTCTGTAACCTCCACACAATTCCTATCCCTAGAAATTTGTCTGAAGCATTAGGAAATAAAGAATGGGAGAAAGCTATGAAGGTAGAAATGGAAGCGTTGGAAAAAAAACAAAACTTGGGATATTGTGGAATTACCAAAAGGAAAAAGGTTGGTCGGGTGCAGATGGGTGTTTACTGTGAAATATAAGTCAGATGGGTCCATAGAAAGATATAAAGCACGTTTGGTAGCAAAGGGTTATACACAGACTTATGGAATTGATTATTTGGAGACTTTTGCCCCAGTGGCAAAAATGAATACAGTGAGAATTTTATTATCATTGGCTGCAGTTTTTAATTGGAACCTACAACAATTTGATGTAAAAAATGCCTTTTTACATGGAGACTGAAGAAGGCACTCTATGGATTAAAGCAATCACCTCGTGCATGGTTTGGAAGATTTACAAAGGTTATGATCAAGCTAGGGTATCGACAAAGTCAAGGAGACCACACCTTGTTCATACGACACTCAAAAACAGGAAAAGTGACAACATTGTTGGTTTATGTGGATGACATCATAGTAACAGGTGATGATTCAGAGGAGATACAAAATTTGAAGAAGTGTTTACTCAAGGAATTTGACATCAAAGAGCTTGGGAAATTAAAGTACTTTTTGGGAATCGAAGTGGCACACTCAAAACAAGGAATCTTCATTTCCCAACAAAAATATGTGCTTGATTTGCTGAAAGAAGCAGGAAAATTAGGGTGTAAACCAGTGGCTACACCAATTGAATACAATAATAGATTACGCAATGCTCCAGAAGAATCAGTGGTAGATAAAGGCTTGTATCAAAGGCTTGTAGGGAAATTGATTTACTTGTCCCATACAAGGCCGGACATTGCGTTTGCTGTAAGTGTTGTTAGCCAATTTATGCGTGATCCTAGAGAAATGCATCTTCAAGCTGTCAACCGGATTCTACAATATCTTAAAGGAAGTCCAGGAAAAGGAATATTATTCAAAAGAGGAGACATGGTTTTAGAGGCTTATACAGATGCGGACTATGCTGGTTCATTAGTGGATCGAAGGTCAAGTTCTGGATATTGCACCTTCTTAGGAGGAAATCTGGTGACTTGGAGGAGTAAAAAACAAAATGTAGTAGCTAGATCAAGTGCAGAATCTGAGTTTAGATCCATGGCGATGGGAATTTGTGAATTGTTATGGCTAAAGATAATCCTTGATGATTTGAAGATAAGATGGGAAGGACCTATGAGGCTATATTGTGACAATAAATCAGCAATAAGTATAGCTCATAATCCCGTACAACATGATCGCATTAAGCATATTGAGGTAGACAGACATTTCATTAAGGAGAAATTAGATAACGGTCTCATTTGTACGCCATTTGTATCTACAAAAGATCAGGTGGCTGATGTTTTAACAAAAGGATTACCAAACAATATGTTTCAAGATCTAATAAGCAAGCTAGGAATGGAAGATATCCATTCACCCGCTTGAGGGGCAGTGTTGGCTGATGGAGGATTTCCAAGAAGATATTCTTGTCATCAAAGATGTGATCCTAGATGAGAAGATATTCTTCATATCAAGATATGATCGTCTAAGATCTTAGGATAATTGTGATAATCTAGAATATCATATCTTTGATTCTTTCTCTTAATGTAAAGATTTAGGTGATTCTATTCCACAATCTTTTATGTATATATAAAGCCATGTACATGACATAGAACGACATGAATGAAATTATTCAATAATCTTATTCCACACTTCTCAAAGACTTGGCACTTCTTATTCCCCAAAAAAAAAAGAAAAATCAAAATGGAATATGGTTCATTCCGACAAGGTTCAATAGTAACAGGGAGACAAGTTTCAGTGCTGCCTGCTATCACCGCGTGTGATAGTCAAAACCATGAAACTTTTTCATTGCCAAGCACAAACTTTTTCATGGCACTAATATTTGGATTCAGTTTGAATAGAGTTTCATCTGTAGTGTATTTTGTTTTATTTTCCTCTTTCTTTGTTACACTTTTGAATTTTTTCGAAGATATGGAGAGAGCTATAACAAGAGACCTAGTGTCACATATTCTTCAATTCTCAGTGCATGTGCACAAGGCTGTTAGTTTTGCAGCTGAGCTTGACTGGTAAGCATTTTGATAAAAAAAATTCTTCCCTGTTCTCTTCTGTTCCCGCTTAACATTTATTTTCTGCTTTCGTGTAGCATTTTAGCGTTAGCCTTGGTTGCACGTCAAAACAACTATGTAAGGCCAAATTTGACTGCAGAAGATTTGCTTGATATAAGGAGTGGAAGGTAAGAAACATGAGAATAACTGAGACTATCCTTTTTATTACAATGCAGGGTTTACCATTAGGGCATCTGCTAAGGGATTCCGTTTTATATATTCGCTTTCCAGACATGTTTTGCAGGAGATGACTGTAGACACATTTATTCCCAATGACACAAATATTACTCTTGAAGGTATAGCGGAATGTCCATTGAAGGAGCCATTTTAGCCTCACCAATTCTTGCCAGGCACTATATCCTGTGGCTGAACATTATATATTTTCCAGGAAGAATTAATATCATCACAGGCCCTAATTATTCGGGAAAAAGTATCTACATCAAGCAGGTAGAACTCTCTCTATCTCAATTTCTCTCACTACATACAATGTTAATTTGGTGCTCTGGAATGTTTGTGCACCTAAAACTGACTAAGAACCTGCTAATCAGTTAGGAGTCGTTTGGTGTGAGGTATAAGGTAAAATAATCCCGGGATAAAATGCAGGATTATTTTATCCTGCGTTTGGTTGGAGGTATTAGCCATTAGGGATAAGTTATAGCATAGTGATGGGATAAGTTATCCCATATACGTGGTGGGATAACTTCTCCTGGGATAACTTTTCCCCAACCAAACGACCCCTATAGTTACAAATCTTTCTTCATTATGCTATTTCTCACCACCTATGTCCTTTGATTATAGATTTTATTTTTAGGTAAACACAACGAACAACAACAACTACGGCCTCAATTCCAAACTCATTGAATCAGCTCTATGAATCATGTCTAGCTGTGTCACTCCATTTTAGACCGCATCAGGTCAATATTTAAAAGTGTAGGTTCTTTGGCACTAGAAATCCTCCACATTTTCTAGTGGCATACAAATCTCTAACATCGCCTATATGATTTTCTTCTGGTGTGCCCTACATTGCACCAAGTCTGCATGAATTTGAAGAGACTGTAGATCTCTCAAGACAGCTTCCTTTTTTGTGATTTTAGTCTAGCTGGCCTCTTTTTTAACACTTCCATTCATTATGGTTTCACACACACGACCCGGTGCATCTGAAAGTCGACGTAGGATGTGAGCAAACCATCTCAAGCGACCTTCTCTCACTTTATCCTCTATGTTTGCAACTTGTATCTTCCATCGAATTCGGTCATTTTTAATTTTGTCTGTTCTTGTATGACTGTAATCTATCTTAACATACACATTTTTAAAACATTCACTTTATGGATATGATGGACTTTTGAGGTACAAAGTTTACTGCCATATAACTTTGTCGGTTTACAAACGTTCTATAAAATTTGCATTTTACTTTGGTAGGTATCCTCCTATAGCATAACACACCACTAGTATTTCTTCATTTCAACTATGCTTTTTGATTCTATGTAACATTTTATGGTAACACCAGCCTGAGGTATGTGAATTGTTTGTATTTAGGCACCGCAATCTAGTCCAGTCTCACTTTTCTTGTGTTGGCAAAACTTACACCACATATATTCAATCTTACTTCTACTAAACTTAAAACCTCACTCTATAGGGTTTTTCATAGTTCAACTTCTAGTCACACTTATCAACCGATAAATTGGATGGTTTACATCAAATATGGCCAAATCATCACAAATGACTCATTTTATACTCTTACTAAGCTACTTGCATTATTTTTCCAATTTAATTATTTCTATATCTGTTCAATTGTATATGATGAAATATTCATCTTAACATTCACATTTCTACAACTTTACCACAAGAGTGTGGCTGGGTGGATGGGATTTTTGTACCCTTGGCCTTAACCAAAGGTCTTGGGTTCGATCCATGGGAATGGAGAACCCTAGTAGGGAGTGCTTCCCTCTTAATGGATTACTTGGGCCAGTGGGTTTCAGATACTGGATGGTTATTACAAGACAAGAAGCATTTCTACAACCTTCATCTTGTGGGTATGTTAGGCATTAGGCTCAACATCCTCCCATATGATAGTCCTGATCTTGGTAACCATCCTATAAAACTTGATTTTCGTTTTATTAGGTATCCATCGCTTGGACATTCTCGTAAAATTCTTCCATTTCAACCATTTCTTTTTCACTTATGTTTAATATCTTCATCTATCATGCCAATTTCTCTGGAAGACTGAGCGTACATATCTTAGTTGTCTTATAAGACATCGTGATTCTGTCTGATTTCACTTTACTTTGTTCTTCTTATGGTGCTAAACATGCAATGCGTATATTCTGTCTTATTTCTACTTATCCTAGAACACTTGTTCTCTAGAATGTTTCTCTAGTGTTCCAGCTTTTGGTTGACTACTTAGCTAGTTTCATCAATTAATTCAATATCATCTACTCGCAAAACACAAATGGAAACTCACATTTTGTACTATTTGGTTAGCTCTTATATAACTAGGATAAGTACAAATTCAAGACAGACTTGTAAACCCACAGCTATTAGAAACTTCTATGTAACTTCTTAGTTCTCACATTTATTACCACTTCTTCATGTATATGGAAATTTATATATTAGGTGTAAATTGTTTTCTTTATGCTTCAAAAGACTTTTCTTGATTATTTATTGTACTCTTTCTCTAAGTCAATGAATATCAATTGGAGATCCTTCTTTCTCTCGTAAATTTTGTCCAATCTTAGAAAAATTAGTTTCTGTTGTAGATCCATGACATGAATATGAACTAGTTATGTCATTGTTGTAATATCCCCAAGTCTATGTTTTATCATATTTTCCAAAAGGTTTATCACATACTATGATTGTCCGTGCAACTCTGAATGTCTCCTCTAGTCTTATAAATTGGAACGAAGGTACTTGTAACAGACAAGGTATGGGAGATTGGTTGATCTTTTATTCCATAAAGTAACAAGTATATATACATCTATGCTGATTGATTGATTTTCTAGCTTTACTATAGGAGTAGAATGATATTGTATAAGATACAACTGATTAGGAATTGATTGTGTAATATTGTTTTTCCTTATTTAGTCTTAGGTATCATTGTATAAGTACCCATTCTCATGGGATGTATATTTATCAAGAAACATTTCTTCTTTTTGAAATCTTAATATAGAATCCAAATTCCAAACTATAAAAAGAATTATAAGGAAAATCCTAAAAATCTGATATCAATCCCTATAATTACGCTTTCCTAGTATATTTACAAGCATAACTACATTCATTCTTTAACAGTATTCTTTCTCCACTTTCTTGGCATCTTTCTACTTCTTAATATATTATTGGATAACTTGGATAGTTATACTACTCTAACCTCTCCGATGTACTTCCAAACCTCTATAAAAGTACCAGCCAAATTATATGTTTTTCTACACTTCATACTCTTTCATAGCATCCCTTACTTCGGCTGATTCACATATGTATGCAGATTTTTTAAAGTCATCCTCATGTTTTGTATTTCATTGACCGTTAAAAATATTTTCATCTTCTCATTTCCAAAGGGTTTAAATCCTTAATAAAGCTTATTACACTTGTTTACTTCTCTGGCCACTTTGATTGTAAAGGAAAGTGCAGCAGATAAATTGGCCAGCTCTAGTAAGATTGCAAATCAAAGTTTTAGAATAATGATACAAAAAAGTCTATTGTCATTGTTAAAATTTTGTAAAATGTAATATATACAAATTGCTGCACTTGAGTCAAGAGTCTTTTGGAAACAACCTCTCCACCTACACGAGGTAGTGGTAAGGTCTGTGTACACTCTACCTATCCCAGACTGCACTTGTGAGATTTCACTGGGTAAGTTGTTGATTATTTCACTTTAGTTTTGTGAGATATAAAGGAGAAGACTATTATTGAATTGTTGTATCTACATTATTACACAAAGACCCTATTTATAAACACTACAATACAATTTTTTACCAAGTAGAATATTATTTACTACTCCTATTCCTATGATTATTCCTATTTTTATTCCTATTCTAAGTAGGATTGTATAAACCTATTCCTATTCTAACACTCCCCCTCAAGCTAGTGCATACAAGTCATATATACCTAGCTTGTTACACTTGTAATTAATACGAGGACCGATGAGTGGCTTGGTGAGATATCTGCAACTTGATCACTCGACTTCACAAATTGATAGTCAATCTCAATATGCTTAGTCTTCTCATGAAACATTGGATTTGATGCATAATGTTGATATAACACAGAGTGATAAATTACAGAGTTGAACTTCCCAAACCAAGTTTGCACAGACTGTTTCAGACCATAGAATAACTTACGTAATCGACATACAAGGCTACTAAACTCCCCCTGAGCAACAAAATAAGGTGGTTGCTACATACAGTGGCGGAACTAGGATTTTTATTAAGGGGTGTCAAAATATAAAGTAAAAAAGTAAATGTTGCTATCAAGAATAGAACACACAACCTCCAACAAGTTTTGCAATCCCTTAACCACTATACTAAACCTTCAATTTGTGTTAAGATGTGTCAACACTTGTACATATATTCATTAAATTAAATTTTGACCTATATATACAGTGTAATTTTCCGATGAAGGGGTGTTGCTCAACACCCCTTGCTCTAGGGTAGATTCGCCCATGGTTCTATATAGACTTCTTCACAACGCAACGATCGCCGAAAAGTGCTCAAAATCTAGTATAAAATATATGAATTATGTTGGAATCACTAGACGAGTCTATATTAAATAAGAAAGTCATCGAAAAATTGGTCGAAACATGCTCATATGTAGGAGTATTAGATTTGATGGCTGAAAGTGGTCATAATCTAAGAAATAAAATTATATGGGTAGGGTCGAAATGATGGCACGATCCAACTGAAAAATAGAAATTATATAGGAAAGATCGGATTGACGGCACAACCATATTGAAAAGAGAAATAATATGGGTAGGGTTGGAATGATGACACGACCCTACTGAAAGAGAAAAATTATATGGGTAGAGTTGGAATGATGGCACAACCCCACGCAAATCAGATTTGAGGAGTCACCGGAAAGACGAATGGAACTATGCAGATCAAATCTGAGGAGTCCCCGAAAAGACACACGATGCTATGCAACTTAGATATGAGAAAGAAGTTTTGAAAAATCCACAGTACTACGTAAGTTAAATATGAAAAGTAGTCCAAAGAGATGCATGGTGTCACTGGAAAGATGGCACAGTGCTACACAAATACCGACAGATATGGAGTTGACACAAAACAACCCTAGAAAGTCACCAAAAATTGACGCATGGTGACCTGTCTGTTTGAGTTTTTGTCCCCGAATATGGGTTCATGCATAAATCGTTGACCTTACTTTTGTTAGCATAATCATTAGCCAGACGGGAGACATATATGGGTAATAGCCACCCCCAGCAGCCGAAACTTTTTGATTGTTTACCAAAATTGTAGACTCTGATACCATGTGAGAAATAAAGGAGAATAATATTATTGAATTGTTGTATCTACATTATTACACAAAGACCCTATTTATAAACACTACAATACAATCTTTTACCAAGTAGGATATTATTTACTACTCCTATTCCTATTTTTATTCCTATTTTAAGTAGGATTGTATATACCTATTCCTATTCTAACAAGTTTATTTCAATTTACTTATAAACCGTTATATTTTGAAGCCAAGCACTTAGCTCTGCCACTGTAATGGAAATCCTAAACATATATATATTTATGAATCTATTTACCGTAGTGAATTCCATTATGTTTGTGTTTTACTTTGAAATTTAGAGGTGTATCAGAAAAAACTAAGTTATATTAATATACATAGGTAATTAGTGTATTTATTCGTGAACTTATGAATCTATTTGTTGAAGAGATAATTAACTAAATAAAAATATGCTTTCTTTAACAACTTTAACTTTTAGATGGGATAGTCTCAATCTTCCACATGGTCTTAGAGCAAGCAAAAGTCCTAGGTTTGAATCTCGCTACAAACCATTATTAAAAAAGAATTTCCACGTACTTGACCCATAAAAAAGAATCAGGCCAATACGTGAAGGGGTGTGTTAAAGAGATTGTTAAATTAAGTCTTAGACCTAACTCACACCCCAAAAGCTAGCTCAAAGGGAGGATGATTGCCCAAGCCTTATAAGGAGTCCAACTATCTCATTAACCACCAATGTGAGACTTTTGTCATTCTTTAACACCCATCTCACGCCCAGTGCTTAGCATCTAGTGCGTGTGCAATTTTTGATTTTTTTTGGGGCCCCCAACATTGGGTGAGATGGGCCCTGCTCTGATACCATGTAAAGATATGACACCTGGGACTAACTCAACCTCAAAAGCTAGCTCAAAGGGAGGAGGATTGCCCAAGCCTTATAAGGAGTCCACCCATTTCATTAACCACCAATGTGGGAGTTTTGTCATTCTTTAATAGAGATAATTAAGTAAATAAATATGTGCTCAATCAGGCCAACATGTGAATGGGTGTGTTAAAGAGATAGTTAATTAAATAAATATGTGCTCTCTCTAATAGCTTAAATTTTTAGATGAGAAGATCACACATTTCAGCATTATTTACCATAAAAGGTCCTGATCTATATGTTCTAGATGAAAAAGACCTTTTTCTAGCGGATGATTTTGTCGTTTTGATAATTTTCCATGAGAACTGATAGACTAGAGATTGACATACAATAAGGACAAAATTTATTGAATGACTAAGGTCTAACTATAAGCCCAAACAACTTGGTGATCTGTCCTTGTTCACCAAATGAAGTGTCAAGATTTTTAAATCCTCTAAACCATTCATAGAATCCATAACCATCCGAAGTGGAAGAGTTACTGCAAGTCCCACCTGCAGTCTTGATGTTCTGGTTATAATCAATTTCACACTCCAAAGTTTGTGTCCTAGTTTCCGAGTAGTATAGAATTTAAAACTTTATTAAATATAATTCTCTGATGCAAGATGTTTTTGTAGTTACGAATATTAAATCACCTTGAACATATTCCATTTTACTGGATGGAATTAGCCAAAGGATATGGTTCCCTCATTGATGTTGCATTTTATCCTGTTATTTTATATAATATACTTGTGTTTGAACTTACTCTCAAACTTGTAATGATGTAAACACCGATGAAACAGGTCATCTACCCCAAGTGTTTACCAATTTTCTTCATCTAAAAAATACTTGTATTGTAATGAATGCAATTTCCATATTTGCATCCACTTAAGCATTTCATCTCAATAAATATCTTAGGTTGCCTTGATAGTTTTCCTTTCCCACATTGGAAGTTATGTACCAGCTGATGCTGCCACAGTGGGTTTAACTGACAGGTTTCTGCACTCCTTCTACTGGTTTTAGTTCAATTTATTTTGATGCAGCACCATTTTTCTGTAAAAAAATTATATTCAACTGCATTCTTCAACATGAGGACATAATTTCCAAGGACTGTCAACTTTGCATTGGTTATATTTTAGTTCATCTCCTTGTTGCCTAATATGACAGAGTGATAATAACACTTGACAAACAGGATATTTTGTGCCATGGGGAGTAAATTTATGACTGCAGAGCAGTCGACATTTATGATTGATCTCCATCAAGTGGGAATTATGTTAAGGTATACTTTCAGAAATTTTGCATATTGAAGGACTGCAATATATTTCATCTGAACATAGAGCCATGGTTGATCAGTAATTCTGAAATTCACAATGCTGAGTTATGTATCTATGTTTATTATCAACAGTATGTTTTCTGATAGCATGGTATAATACAAGTATATAAAGGGACACACACATATACGTGATATATACATGTACAGACACATAAATAATCTGTAACTAATTTCACGTGAAAATCATTTTCAGGCATGCAAGTCCTCGGTCCTTGTGCTTAATGGATGAGTTTGGTAAAGGCACCCTTACAGAAGGTTGGTCTTTCAAGTACCTGGCATTTCTGTCTCTGATTCTAAATCTTTCATTTATACTGTGCTTTGATATGGAAATGTAGAAATCTTCTGAAACATAATACTAACCTAAATACCAATTGAATTGATATGCTGGTTCATGCTGATCTCCATCTGTTTCATACTGATTTTCATAGACATTTAAATACCAATTACGTAGTGATCTAAGTTGTCCTTTCTCATGTGCTAGTGCATGACGACTTGAGGTTTTTGTTTCTTTTAAAAAGATTGATCAACCAAATAAAGTAGTAGAATTCGTTTTAGCACAATGGTATTTCCATTTATGTTGGTTGTCTCAGTCATTTTTGTTATTCCTTTCAGATGGAATCGGTCTCCTTGGTGGAACCATAAATCACTTTGTATCATGCTATGACCCTCCAAAGGTCTGGTACTACTGCCCTTTGTTTAGATAGGAGGGATGAGTGTAAGTGATTTCCCTAATGCTTGTAAGAATTGTGATGGTAATGGTTAAGTATTGTTACCATATTTATGTACAACAAAATAATATGAGAAATCGTCATCTGCATGGATATTGTATTGGCAGAACTGAAGGGACCACATCCTTGTTGTTTATTACTTTCTGAAAACTGTATGGTTTGCTTGTGTCATCATTAAATAGTTAACGCACTTATACATCCCTTTTCTAATAAGTTTGACCCCTCTGTTGGCATGCCCTTTTGGTCTTCAAATAGTACAATTTCACACTGATTTCAAAGAGCAGCAATGTTTCTGCTTCCTTTAACGGCACTACTTCTTTTCTTCTAGGAAAACCAGTCAGCGTTGTTTGAAATTTTCTTGAGGCTGATTGTTTTATGGATGCTTAGGACCAAATGCTCAATTCTTGAAAAGCAACAAAATATAATTTGCCTGACCCCAACCTTTTGACACTGTCACTGTCCTATATTAGTTGTCAAATTTGACTTACTCTTCAAATGAAGCATGCCGTTTTCCCTTCCTCTTGCACTCCAAAACTTCTATTTCTAGCTTAAGCCACCGCCCAGTAAATTTCCAGCAGCACCTCCACCAGTCCATCCTCAACACCAACCGATATGTCCACCACAAATGATACTCAACCACAGTGCTAACATCACAACTTTCAAGAAAGAAACCAACATGATGAGATTTTTTATTGTAGTGGTGGCCAATAGCCACCAACTCTCGGGAGCTTCAAGCTCGATTTTTAGTAGCCACTTTACATATATTTTGCTTCAGGCCTAGCGATAAACTTAGACATAAAAGGTTCTCGGAAACACGGTAACCTAAATTTCTTGGGAAAAAGTTGTGCCTCACTACATGTCTGGAACTTGTGTACTATTATATTAATAGAAGTCTATAGTCATAATGGTTTTTTTGGCAGGTCCTGATTTGTACTCATTTGACGGAGATATTTGATAATAGTTGTTTACTAGAGGTATATGTTAATGATTTTGCCTGATGTTTCTTATTTGAAGTCATTTTAAAGCTTTCCGAGTTGTTGGTACCAAGAAGATACGTATTTTGATAAATTTCAGTCAGACAGAATCAAGTGTTACACTATGAGTGTGCTAAGCCCAGAAAAAGATTGTGCCGATGTTGAAGACATTGTATTTCTCTATAGGTATGTTCATGTTGCACTTTTTACCTGATTCCAAGTAAAAGTCAACTACTGCGGGACAATGCGTGTTATTCCTTGTTTACCTTTTATTTGATCCTACAGACTTGAAACAAATTGTTTTTTGACCATGTTTTCTTAAAATTTGTTTTATTTCTTTTTCAATTCCACAGTTACTTTTCAGTGACCCTTTTATATAATCTATTCATACATATCTCTAATTTTTGGGTCCATTTAAGCATCAATTACTATCTCTCATTTCTTTTTTCTTCTTCTTATTATTTACTTCTGAAAAAAATAAAGGTATGCTTAGTTCGCAACAGTAGAGATTTATGTTGATCTATTTCATCAGGTCTTGCACCTGTGCTCTCCTCGGGTACTGTATAATATGATCATATATGAAGACTAGCACTGTACTATTTGTTGTGCAAAAAGGAGAAGCCGAATGCCAATCCTTTCCCTTTTACAGACTCCACCTAGAAGTATCACAGAATGAAAAAGTTATAGTTAGTCTGTATGTTGTGCAAACTAACTGTTCAATGGTGTTTTTTGTGACTTGATTGTCATAGATGACCATGGCTATGGACAAATGATTCATGCAGGGTGTTAATCACATGACCTTGATGCAGAGTTATTGTTGGTCCACCTCTTGTATTAAATTGAGTTAATATCGTGTGGACCAACGGCCCACATATCAGATATTAAACTGATAAATATTTGCACATCATGAACAAGACACAAAAACTTTCATATTTCTCTCTGTTGTGAACCTTTAGGGAGCGTTTAACCCCTCAAAGTGGGACCTCTTGGTGCGAATCCAAATTAGTTGCTCCCCAAAGAGGGTACTAGACTGGAAAACCAAAAAGGGGAAAGCAGCCATAGTCTTAATTTAGTGGTATCAGAGTAGGCAGAGGTCTCGGGTTCGAGTCTCACAGTCACCCATTATTAAAAAGAATTTTCATATGCTTGTCCCATGAAAATGAACCAGGCCCACTCGTGAGGCGCGTCTTGAGTAGATATAATTAAGTAAATAAAGTGTGCCCTCTCTAACAACTAAACTTTTAGATGAGATGGTTACACACTTCAAACATTTTCAGATGAAGGACCTAAATGAGTTGTGATGTCTCCTAGGCATTGAGCTTGCTCAATGTAGATCTGCCTTTGTCAATTCACGACATGAGTATATTCTCGACTTCCTTGAAGATACGGGGATGATAGATTGTACATGTAATGATGTTCTCCTGGATCCAAAAATTAAGCTCTTACTAGGTTTGATGCTCTTAGTGATTGCAAAAGATCAAGGAGGTTGGTTGACAAGTTGAAGGATCTTACTGGTACTTCTGAACGATTTGCCTTCTAGTTGAGTACTGTAACTTAGTTTTTGGATTCTTTGTGTGGAATATCTCTACGGAAAGGCTTAAGTTACAAGGATTATGTACGAATAGATTGTTCGGTATACAACATAAATTAGGCAAAGTTACTTTCTGATGGATGATGTATTTTTGTATAGTGTTCTAGTCAGAGATAATATTGACGTCTTAGAAGAGAGAGGAAAAATGTGATTGTAAAATTTGGTGCAGCAGTTGAATTACCGGTAGTGGTGGTGCCTAATAATGAACTCATATAAATCAAATAACTACTCAAAGAATCAGAGTTTAGAGATTGGTTGGATTAAACTTGTGTAATAATCAAGATATGCTTCATATTGTATTCATTTGAAGATAAGAACACAGAAATAGACTTAAACACTCAGTGAAAATTAGAAAATGATGCTCCCAGGAGCATTATTTCAAGTTCCATAATGATAAGTTTGCAAATATATTCACCAAGTTCATTACCAGTCTTCCAACTAGCTACATACGTAGCAAGTTTGGTATATTCAACTTGTATTTACCCACTTGAGGAGAAGTGACCCGTCTGATGGATAAACTTAGATGTCACTGACCAAAATTTCACCGTTAGTATTTTACATTCTATTGAAAACAACCTCTCTACCTTCGTAGGGTAGGGGTAAGGTTGCGCACACACCACCCTTCCAAGACCTCACGTGTAGGATCAAACTAGGTATGTTATTGTTGTTATAGTATTTTACATTCAACCTAAGTGACGCTTCTGATTTTAGGTTCCTGGCATTGCCTAATTTACAAATGACTGTTCTATTATTCATTTTAGTACATTAAGGGCTACACACATTGTTTGATGATCATCTTTTAACTTTTACCATGTCCACGTGTTAGATTTAACTTTTTGTAGTAGTTATTTCTTCTCCGAGAAAGATATTATCACCTACTCTTTTATGCCATGGCAGGTTGGTCCCTGGACGTGCACTCCTTAGCTATGGTAAGTGCAACTGTTGTACCTCGAAGGGACATGCAAATTATAAACTTCTAACGGACTCTTTTATTCTACAGGGTTGCATTGTGCCCAGCTTGCTGGTAAGTTAAAACATTTCTTGAAAAGTTCCACATGTTGATAGGGCAGTAAATATGACTCTTTTGCCTAAGAATAAGAGCAGCATATATTTGTAACGTTTTTAATGGTGTCGACTACTTCTATAGTTTGCTTATCTTATCATAATTCAAAGTGCCCTTTTTCCTGCAGGATTACCTCACGAAGTTCTAACGCGAGCAGCATTAATATTGGATACTATCAAGAATGACAACCAAATGGAGAGACTTGTCAGTGAGGATATAATAGCTCAGGATCAGCAGTACAAGGTAAAATATCATTTTAAACGACAATAGTTGTATCAATTTCAGTCCATCATTTGCAAATTGGATGCAGGATGCAGTGGAGAAGTTGCTAGGCTTCGATGCTCAAAAAGGTGATCTGCTCCACTTCTTTGAAGAGATCTTTGCTAGCCAATCCTAAAAGGGAGGGGGTATCATACTCTTTTGGCATTCAGTTGTGAATTGGATATATTTTATCAATAATGCAACTATATCCGTGAGACTTTTTCGGGACTTATAACGTGTAAGGCAAAGTCGGTATATTTGAGCTATGGAAGGCAAAGAAATTGGCTAATTTGATAAAGGAGACTAATGTCGTCGGTATGGCTAGTGTGTCTACTTAAAATGGTTATCTCAAATGTCACTTGTAGACTCTTGAAAGATTATTCAAATCGACAATTGGGTAGCTTCTAGCAGAAACCTCTTTACCGGCCACACCAAGGTGTAGGGGTAAGGTCAACATACACTCTACGCTCCTAGACTTCACTTTTGGGACTACACTGACTATGAGTCAGTAGCTACTGGAAGTGAATTAATGCGACAACAAAATGTGTTTTAATTTTTAACTGTTTTGCAGGATGACAATGGCCGTAAATTTATGAAGAAACATCTTTATTTTCTAGACTATCATAGTGACGTTTTTTTTTTTTAATTATTTGATCAAAACTGGAAATTTTATTTATATTAATTTCAACAAGTTATATATAATTTGAGAGCCACTTAAAATGTTCCTGTTTTAGCTTATATACTTTTGCTATATAGTCATTTTAATAAATGACTTTTAGAACTTCTGTATCTGCATTAGGTGTGTGAGAGAGACATCAATAAGTATATGAACAACACAAAATAAATTCTATTTCACTTAGATTAATTAATTAATGTATGTATGTTCTGGTTTAATTTGCTACTGTTAAGGTGAAATTACTTAATTTAGTCCAAACAATAGTAAGGATATTTTTACTCAAGCTTTTTTTCGTTAGAAACTATATGCACAACGGAAGCATACCAAAATCATATTGCTTACATGAATAGTAGATAATCAATATGTTTATGCTAGAACACATAAATTTGATGAAATTTAATTCAAGAATTACCTCTTGAAGCGTGAACATATACCTTCAAGTGATCCACAAGTTAGACCCACAAGTTAGACAACAGTTCGCGGTCTTCTATAGTGTTCCCAAGTTTCTCAATACTTGAGGGGCAAGTATCGTATAGAAAACTTATTCTTATTTTTAGGTTAGAAGAAACCCTACTTATAGAGATTTCTTCTTAGTCCAAAAAGGAGAAGCCAAAAGGCACGTTATTTTCTTGAACAAGAAAATACACGCTACTTTCCTCCTTTCCCATAGAAAATAGGATCGTGAGTTCTAGTTAAATATGAGCACGGTAGGGACCACAAAATTAATTAATGAGGCTTCCTATAACGGAAATAATTCCAAATAATTAATTTGAATGATTCTTACCATAATAAATTACAAATCATTCCACTAGAAATTCGTAATTGCACTCCTCCAATTATATTTCAAAATTCCAGATTAAACATCTCCCCATGTTAAGATTACAAATACTAATCAATAAATTAAATTACCGACAAATTTAATTCAATGATTAATTTCGTTTAGAGCAATGCTTAACTTATTTCATGTGTCGGATTCAAAAATCCACTTGTAAGGTTTGACACGATAAAAACTTATAAGCTTCTCAAAAAAACATATCATCTATCTCTATATCGAGATATGGATTCCATCAAATAAGTTATTATTTTACCAATATATATTATTATCATCCAATCTATCAGACATATTGACCTATCTCAGAATCTCATCTTTTAATAAATCAAAACAATAATTAATATATACAACTCATAATAATTATATCAGGATTAAGAATATAAGTACATCTAATAGTTTAGAGAATATACTTTTGTCAGTCAGTCTAAATCAACTATCTCTACTCGGTCCCGTTCAATACATACAAACTGCACTAGCACAAGAAGTTGAAACTATACTGTTCCCATAATCAAGATAAATTACATATAATCTTGTGCTACAATCCTACCGATGAAATGTCCAATTTCCATCTTAGATTGTGAATAAAAAACTTTATACTTATAAGAACCAATGATTTAATACTCCGTGTATAAGCTAAAACTCTCTACACTAGATCATCTACTATATAAGTAAACAAACACCATAACGAATATATAATCTATTAAAACTTTTAATAAAATTAAATAAACAATTATTCTATAATAAGTACTGTATCTAAACATGTGGTTAATAATATATATCCCAATATCTTTCAGTAGAATAAAGGCTAAAATAATGTTTGCCATAGAAGAAATGTTGTTTAAAGAATATTTTCTGGAATAATACTAATAGTAGTAGTAGTAGTGTTTATGAAATTTTTTAGGTCTTAAAGGATTTATACAAGTGATAATTAAAACAAGTAATATGATGTTAAACCTTAAGATAGTCCTCAGGAGAATGATATACTTAATAATTAAGCATTCAAAGAACACATATTTATTATTTTAAGTATATTTCAAGTTACAAACAAATCACAGTAGCGGGGATAACTTAGTTGGGAGAGCGTCAGACTGAAGATCTGAAGGTCACGTGTTTGATCCATGTTCATCGCATTTTTCCCTGATTTTTCCAACTCCATTTATTCTGTCTATTTTAATTTTTCCAACTCTTTTTATTCTGTCTATTTAATATTAATACAGTAAAATATAAATAAACTATACGAAATTGAATAAGAATATCTCTAATATAATTTATTTGCATTAATAAATACAATTGTATTCGTTGTGTCACACCCCAAGCCTACACATTGAACATAACCAACATTCAATGTCATTGCTGGTCCGAGCGTACCTATAACATTGCATTGGACATGAACATACATCCAAACATAAGCGAAAGAATACATATGAAAGCATTCGAAGAAACAAGTTTTATAAGAAAACAAATTTCACGACGTACGTCATAAAAAATTAAAATCATTGTCAAAGGACATGAAAGTCCAAACGTAACATAACTATTTATATGTCTATAAGACTTTGAACATAATTGAGAAGTGTCTATTGGGACAATGCCTCCAGTATATATTAAACACAAAAATATGAACTACTAGAAATATGCAGACTAAGCCCAAAAACATAAAGAATCTCATCAATAAGAGAAGATATGGAACTAGCGAGCAGCCTGATCACATGTTTGTGTACCTGAGTTTGCATCAACAAAAAGATGCAGCGCCCTCGAAAAGAGGGACGCAAGTACATATGGAATAGTACGTACATATCAAATCAATAAAAGTAGTTAACATAGTCATAATCGTAACATATGAAGGTTAAGAGATGAGGTCGTTCATACTACCTTATAAATATTTTCTTTTATCATATTTTAGTTCATTATGAGAGGCTAATAGTGTAACCGAGATAATATATCATGTGAGCGCATGGAGTCTGATCTCAGCCTATCACGACCCAAAGTATACCCTAGACGTGACGTGGAGTATAAGACCCCGAGAGGCACTACACAAGTCACTTGACATATATACAACACAATATAATAGAAAATACGAAAATTAAAGTAAGAAACCTCATATCATAAGGAGTTTGTCATAAACACAGAAGTCTATCATAGTCTTGACAAATCAATTGATACGCCCAAATTATACTTCCCGAAAGAAGTATAAGCGGTCGTTGTCAAATAAAGAACCTAACTTTTAGGTCAGGGTCGATCCCACGAGGAATATAGTTTTGACTTAGGCTAACTTACAATTATCTAGTTTTTGTCAAATTACTTCAGTAAAAGGGGGGGGGGGGTTGTAAGTAAAATAACAGTTGATTGATTTGTAGTAACAAGTAATCACAATTCGCAGTTTGAAATATAAATATGAGATTAAAACTAGGGTATATGTGCTCCCTAGAAGTTCATAACGCAGTAATTCCAATAATAGTAACTCTATCCTAGTGTTAGCATGCAAGGTTGGTAAGTTATGTATCTCCTAAGTGATTGGTCCTCCAAATAGGGAATTTCACCACACAACTTGGTCCGTCTACGGGTGTCTGCTTTACTAACCCTTACCCTTAACCCCAGATTAGCCTTCGCAGTAAGTGGGTTAGACTATTAGATAGTGGCTTATCACGTCTAAATCTCCATTGTTTAATCACTTTTTCATTCGTTATCTCCTTGGTCCGCAAGTAGGAATGAGGCGAGTTCTAACGTTGCCCACCGTTATAAAACATTCTAAACGAAAGGATCAACAATACATGCATAACACTATTCAAGAATTACTTAATTATTAGTTTTACTTTGTTAATTGCTCAGGGGTCCCACAACCCTATTTTTGGATTTAGTTATTTATGCTTGAGTTCTCACAATTCATATTTAAGTTTGAAATAGAAATCACGAACTTACAATGGGAATAGATGAAATGTGAAATCTTCAATTGAAAATCAAAAACAAATTGCATAAACAAACTTCAAGAATTAAGATGCCAAAGTGTTTGCACAATAATCCTCAACCCAAAGTAAAGTCTCCAAAAAGGTCTAACAACCCAAAAAACGAAAAATACAACTTATATTTATAGAGACTAAGTCCTAACCCAAGTAGGAAAAGAAACTAGGAAATTCCAGTTTTGAGCAGTTTCGATCAACGGTAGCCACCGACGGTCCGTTAATCACTCGACGATCTGTGGGTTGCTCCGTGGTTCAACAGTTGGCCAAAATCTTGTGGTATTCAAACGACGATCATCACCTATGACCCGTAGGTCTATACACAGTCTGTCTTGTCCCTCCATTTTCAAGTACCGGAGCTCCTTTTCTCTGAATCAAATGACGACCATCATCCACGGTCCGTCACTCAAACGACGGGGCGTCATTAGCTCCATGGTTCCACCCTTGGTCAGACTTCCTTGAACACTCCACCTACGACACGTCAAGTAAAAGACAGTTCATGGATGGGCTCGTCTGTTGCCAAAATCCTGCTGGTTTAGCTACATTCAATTCTAACTACTTCAAACCAATTTTCTTCAAACTAGACCAAAGCACCATCATATCTAATAACAAAAATGCCTAAGACGCATGCAAACTTAAAGTATAATGTATCAAAAATACCGTAAACTCACGGTACATCAACACCCTCAACTTAAAATCGTTGCTTGTCCTCAAGCGACGCAACAAAATCTAAACGACACTTATGCAAAAGCAGCATACAAACTTAAGCAATCACTTGGCCTTTTCTATCAATTACCCCAATTTATCTCTTTTTTTAGCACAGTGCAAATCATTTCATTTAAACTCAACAAGCTAATTTATGTGGATCAAAACATGACATAGACATACCAACATACATCATCACATACACAAACAACAATCACCAAGATGCCAATTCTTCAACAATGTAACTTGTTCCCTTACCACAAAGAAATCCCTTTTTCACACAAGATTTGAATTTTTTTTAATCAGGGACTCAATATACACTCACACTCAGAAAGGAATTCAAATATAGTTAGTGCTCAATACCATATGCTTGCCCTTATTTTCTCAATTTTGACTTTCTAGATTGGTTAACTAGGATCACTATAGGACTTTCTTAGCTTGTAACATAGGCTCAAGGCAGGTGTGGTATATTTGGATACTTAGTGACTTTTCTGCCAGCCTTGACATTACATTGGCTACTTTACCTCTTTTACAACCAATTTGACATTTTCCTGCTTTTTTCTGCTGTTCTCTTTACCTTTCATTCAGGCAGTGGTGTCACTACAAGAAATCAGGCCTTTAGCGGCGACAGAAACTGCCACAATAAACCCAAAAGTCGCCACTGATTACTTATAGTGGCGACTTTACCGCCGTGGCAAGTACTTCCATAACTAAAGGTCTTTTGTGACGACCTACTTAAGTCGCCACAAAAGAAGATATTTGTGGCGACTTCCCTCGCTGCAAAAACTAATCTAACACGCCACAAAAGTAGGTTCCACAAAGTTGATACTACGTAAGTCGCTACTGAAAATTGAGTTTCAGTAACGACTAAGGTCGCCACAATAGCAATGAACATTTGTGGCAATTGTTATTGCCACTACAAATGGCTTTTAGTGGCAACATAAATTGCCACAAAAGTGTTACAGATTTAGTGGCAATACTTGTCGCCACAATAACATGTGATATAGTGGCGACTTTTGCTGCCACTAAACTTTTTATATCTTTAGTGGCAACTCTGATTGCTACTAAAACCTATTTTTTTGAACAGTTTCAATATCAAATATTTTAATTAATTTCTATGACCACTAATTTCTGAAACTAATATACATGTACATTTCAATAAATTGCTTTCATACATTAAAAACATCAAATATTTTATTCAATAAACACAAAAAATTCTCAAGTTGAATAATGCAAATACTTTAACGATAAAAAAAGTCAACTATATTACACAATAGTATATTGTTCAATGATATTATACATATGATATAAAACACACAATGAAGGCCTTCAAACTTGTTCTTCGACTCTGTTTGTGTTCTAGAATCTTGTCCCTATAATTAAGAGTAAAAAAATATAATTACTTTGACAACTTTCATAATATAATACTAAAATAAAAGAAGTAACAGAAGATTGGCAAAAGCATTTAAGAAAGCAAATGACATGAATATGACCGATGAAAGTTGCACAAGATAGTTTGACCCTAGTATACTAAGCTCATCTCTAATAAATTCACAAATATATTGCCTAGGAGGATCAACATGGACCAACTAAATAACTAAAGCCGAATACCACAAACATGAGAATTGAAAGAGAACTAAGTTCAACAACATACCCAATGTAACCCTATAAGTGAGGTATGAAGAAGGTAATGTGTATGCAGTCCATATCCCTACTTTGAAAGTAAAGAGATTGTTTCCAATAGAGAATCACATTATGAACCACATTATTTGGACAAAGGAGTTCATGCACATATTTTTGATAGGTTGCATAAAAAACTTTGTTAATACACAAGACAAAAGGAATTTCTAATTATATCAATATTTCTTATGATAATGAGTATTGCAATAAACCCCTAGAAGAAATGTTAATACATCAGTTTACTCTCATATTGCATCCATTAAACAAAAGACTAGGCACACATGAGGTCTAGAAACAAACTTGAATGCTTTCCAGAAAACACGTAAGGCATCCGAGCTATCCCAACATATATAGAATGAGCCAGTAACTTAAACTGTAAAGCACTATCACGTTTACTCACATATATAGACTAAGCAACGTAAACTACAATGAACTATCACGTTTGAATTTAAAGTACTTCAGCATAACACTAACATGTAGAATAGAAGCAGTTTCACAATAAGTAATCTTGGCTTGCAGTCGACAAAAGGAAAGAATCAAAATTGTGAGATATATTAAATAGGTTTACCGATCAGATTATGAATTAGTAAGACTTTTTAATTTATTTAACTAAGTTACCTTTTATCCAAGCAAGGCAGCCAGACAAATAAACAACTACAGGAAGGTCATGATGAGTAAAGTATTAGAAAGTACCTTGAGGAACTCCAGATTATGTGATTTAAATTAAGTCTAGAATTTTTTTTTTAACTATTTTGAGAATAAAATATATTTTTGAGCTCAAAAATAAATTTTAAACTTACCTAACTTGAGTGCTACAGACCTGGTTAAAACTACTAAAAGCTATTAAAGTAAAGATCAAAGCCTAGAATAGGCACAACCTAA
Source organism: Solanum stenotomum (assembly GCF_019186545.1). Classification (NCBI taxonomy): domain Eukaryota; kingdom Viridiplantae; phylum Streptophyta; class Magnoliopsida; order Solanales; family Solanaceae; genus Solanum; species Solanum stenotomum. Next base: position 12,196,185 of record NC_064286.1, on the reverse strand, counting down.
TGGAAGAGTTTTAGGCTGGATGATCTTCAAGAGACACAAGGGTCAAACCTTATATCTAAAAATTATCTATAGGATGCTAACATTATTTGTCCTAAAAGGTAGATAACTTAAACATTATTCCATAAATGTTTTCTTTAAATCTGTATTCCCAACAATACTAGTGAATTTTCATTCGCTTAGTACGCATCTAAATAAAGATTTTTCAACTTAATCGACTAGATGATATTGTTTCATCTAAAGTTGACTAGATAACAATAATAAAAAATCACCAAGATTTAACTTATTTCCCTTAGATTAAATAAGAAAACAAATTAAGCTTAAGTGGATGAAAGTCTAAGCTAATCTTGGCATAAGATATTAACTTCACATATCCTTGTCACTCTATAGAACCTCAAATATAAAATGGACCTTTGAACCTCTAAACCCCACTGAATTTGATATTGACTTTAGATCCAAGGGAATTGTGTAAGCATCAGGTAAACTTAAGCATTTAGAAATAATACTAAATGCAAAATTATTACGGAGACAGAGATATTGGAAGACAATATAAAAGAATCAGAACTTATATCTATGGTGTCACAATGTTCTCTTAGTCTGTATACAAATTTATACTACTAAAGATCAAGGAAATATACAATTCATGTGTTTCAAACAACAGAGTACGATCCTAGATGTCAATGAAAAAGGCATGTAAGTAATAAGATGCATCATTTATTGTCAAATCTTCAAAAACTATTAATGTTGCTTATATTTTTCATTTCAACTCGGAATATCCTAAAATAGTCAAGAAGAATTCGAATATCCCTAAAATATCATGAATAATTAGATTGATCGGCATTGTCTTCTTACCAATAATATCAAGTTAATTTAATATATTTGAACATAATCAAGGTGATAAGTGATAAACCAATGTTATTATTAATATAACTCCTACATCTATGACATCCTCACAACCATAGAAAAAGAGGAATTGACTTACTTGAATCAATTGTCTCTGCATCATGAAGGAACATAAATATAAAAAATTTCCCTATAACCAAATAAGAAAAATTATGAGATGTTAATTGGATGATCAAGGAAAGTACTTCCACTACTTAGAAAAACATCTGGAGATCCCTACGAATGCAAATATTCTTTTCCACTCTCTATACTATATATTCAATCCACTCGAGCTTTTGAAAATAATTCTCGAATTCATAAGAACAAGCTTCTCCATCCAAACTTGAACATTCAAGATTTTGCAGCAATAATATATTAGATGTCATTGCTCTGTGGAGACGTTAGTGAATCAACGTAGGAGATTATAGAAGATAAAACATATTATATTTATTTTTATTTGATTGAATAAACCATAATTGTTTCCACCGTATGTAGTGACTATAGTTTAGCTAATAGAACTTAATAAGAAATGAAACTTTTTATCAACACCATTTCTCATCTATTTCAAATCTCATTTTGCACTAGCCTTACTGATAGGTACTTCTACTCATTCTTGGAGCCTTGGGTAAGAAATTCTACATATTCCACACTGAAAGTACTTGGTTGATTGGTATTGCATTGAGAATACTAGATATTTATTTTATGTCCTTATTCACCTTTAGTTTATAAATATTAATCCTTTTAGCTCTAGCAAGAAAAAGAGAACTACTTTAATAAATTACTTAGATGCACAACATAAGACAACCTTTCATTAGCTTTCTAAGTATATATTAAGCCTGAGTTCACCAGCAAGCAGTAACATGAAAGTTTAGATATTAAAACATATAATCTTCATGGTATCTTAAATAAGAATGTACTTTCATAGAGTTCAGATAAAAACAGACCAATCAAGATTGTTGTTTAACTCATAGAGTTGATTTTCTATCCAATTAGTAGCTTATTCATGGTGTTTTACTAAAGAATGGTTATTAAGTGATGGGAAAAAATTGAAGTCAAACTCAACTTTCAAATACAAATAGCATCATCAGGAACAACCACAAATTGTATTAGTACAGTCTCTTAGGTAGAACAGAAACAAAGAATATATCAGCTAAATCAGAACAAGATCGATCCTCCAAAGATAAGATATCCATGGACATAATCTTTACTCAAAATAAAAATAATTTAAGAACACAGAACTTAAACAGATTCTAACACATTAGAATAGACAAAATTACATCAGTGAATACAAACAGAGAATCAAAAGCTTACATTTTCAAGCCTGTAGTGAACTAGGGCATTGGGAACGCCGTCAATACTACTTCAGTATGTTCAAATCAAACACTTGCTTCCGATTGAATAAGAATTTGAGATCTAAAATTCAGTAGGGCTTGGATGGTTTTTGGTTAGATTTGAGAGAAAAGAATGAAGAGGAGAAATATTAAAGAGGAACGAGAGGAGTGAGGAACGCAAAGAGGAAATCGCCGTAGAATAATTTTGGTGAGAGGACTTAGGGTTTGCGGGAAAAGGACGACATGGGTTTTGTGAAATGAGATATTGGGGAGGGATTTACAAATCATACTAATGTAAATTATCTAAGATTATTTATTTAAGTTCAAAAGGCAAAAATATTGTTTTAACAAAAGTAGTGTAAGCTAGTTATATAACCTTAAAAACACAAAAGATATGAAATATAATTAATAACACTGATTTATTATAATGTCAAAATAGTCACAATTTTTTATTATAATGTTAAAATAGTCACAAATTATCCAACATCTTTCTAGTTATAATTATTACTATCATTCTTCTTTTTCCTCTAAACTATATAATATATATAAGGCATAAATGATTATTTCATAAAACAATAAATAAATAAATAAATAAAAACTCTTACTAAACATTGTTATGTTAATTAATGTTTTTTTTTCATTTTTAAGTCGGATTATTATAATAGGTGTTACTCCATTAAATATATTGAATAACTCCATACCTATTAATTATAAGCACAATTTTCATTAAATATATAAAATAATTTCAAATTCACTTTATAACGCCACAACTATAACAATCAATAATTAGCATCATAGTTTTTTAATCTATAGTTCAACTTTTAGCAGCGACTTAGTCGCCACAATAAATCTTTCTGTAGCAACTATTTGTTTCTCGCTACAATACTATATTTCAGTTAGGTATTATCAGGAAATATTGTACACATTTGTGACAACAGATAAATAGTCGCCACTAAACCATTACTTTCAGTGGCAATTACAAAGGTCGTCACTATAAATATCAGCTTCTGTGGCAACATTTTATTGTCGCCACAAAATCCTTCCTTTTGTGGTGACTAATTTTGTCGCCACAAATTGTCATTACAAAAAATCATGTTTCTTGTAGTGTGTGACTTTTCCTTGACATTCTTGCTCATTTCATCTTTTTCTTCATCTTTTTACCTAAGTATTTTATCTTTAGTTCTTTTTGATTCACTCACATCATTCACTACCCTTGTTTTGCTCATATTTTTCTTTTTCTACAAACAATTCTTTTTCATACCTTTTTTTTTTTGCAGTTTTCCTTCACCATAGCCACCCTCAACTTATGTATTTTGCATGATTTGAGGTGCACAATGTCCTTTTAGAGGACCATGGCCAAGATTTTGGTAACTTTTGAAGTAGCCACCCTCAACTTAGGCTTTTAGCTTGAGTTGAGGTGCACAATGTCCACGGAGGGACCAGGGCCAAAACATATTTTTAGAGAAGGTGAGTTGGCTGAATTGAAAGAAATTGTATTCATTAGGCTCAAACATTCAGATCAAAGGAAGCATTTATTTCTTTTGGTTGGTTGCAGGCTTAAGTGTACTCAATATCAACAACGACCTCTGATCATTCCCCAATTTCCAGTATAAATCATCTTAACAAGACTAACTGGGCAAGTTCTAGATAGGCACATCACTAGATGAATATGCAATAAGGTCACACACACATGGCATAGTTTCACTATCAAATCATTAATCCATCAGGTTCAAGTCATAGCTTAAGTCATGATATCATATCAGTTCCTATCATGTCATATGAAGATCCAACATATTCAACTTTATCAAGCTCACTGATATAACACATAGGCAAAAGCAAATTTTGGAGGGTTATCGTTTTTCTGCTCTCATGCCATCATGCTTTCATTTTCAGCTACTTCTACATTTACACTATCCTAAACATGCCGGTTCAACAGAATTGTAAAACAGTCCCTTGGGAAAAAGAACACAGGCAAGAAAACCCCAAGGAAGGGTTGTGAGTTAGGTTACTCAGACTTCACCCTAACACTCACAATCCATTTACCCCACCCCTACAAAAATATGGTGCAATTGCCCTCAATGCACAAAAAAATTTAAAATAAAGGGTGAGACAAACTTGTGGCGCATAAGCGCCGAAGACCCATCAAGAAGTGGGCCGCTGGATCATCACGTGTGATGCCCTCAGTAGCGACCTAAACAATAGTAAGATCACCATCACTAGTGATCCTCAAACCAAATGCACCCCCAACCATCTCTTGCGCTCTAAGCTGCCGCAACTCCTCCTCGAATAAAGACTGACGCTGGGCTGCCCTTTACTCCTGCCGCTCTTTTTTTTGGCCTGTCTAGAATCATTTATATCTTTAGTGTTCTCAGAAGGGCGAATGCGCTTTCCATCTACACAAGGGGGATCAAGTGATGGCATCTCATATCCAAATAGTGAACTCAACACCATATCATCTGCCTCCACCTCAGGTGTAGGCTCTAGGACAGCCTCAACAGTAGCAGAAAGAGCATCAATATCTGCTCGGAGCCTAGCCAATTTCATCTGGAAGGTGGTCACATCAATAGTGGACCCCATCTGAGGCCTCTGAAGTTCTCGAAGCTCAAATTCTTCTAGCCTCTTATGCACCGCCTTGATTTTCTCCTCCATCATCTTTTCCATGCGCGCCTCCGACTCCTCCAAAGATCTCTGCATCCATGGCCTCATATGATGCAGCAGGGTAGCCATTCGAGTTTCTATTTTCTGGACTCGGGCTATGGGTATCAGAACGGACCCTAAAGGGGTAGGAGCACGAGGTGTGCTAGCAGTGTGACCTGAAGAAGTGGAATAATGAGCTTAAATATCGACCTCTATCGCATAGGCATGAGTCGTGTCATCAACTGCGTGCTCAACCACAACCTACTCAATATCAATAGGAACATCAACACTCAAGAGGGGCAAGTCAACATGTGTACCTTTACTCGGAGCCGTAGGGTTCGCATCATCCATGATCAAACCCACATCAACGGTCTTGAATACCTCAACTAACCTATCAAAGTGCCAAAGAGGGATCGTAGCCTCCCTGCAGAGACGGAAGATCAAACATAGGAATGGCATGGTCGTGGTCTTATAGAAAGCCCTATCATGAATCTCCGCAATAATGATCCTGGAGAAGCCGACCTCAAGGCCTGCCATCAGAGTTGCAATCATCACAGCCCGATCCCAAGTGACAACATTATCCGCTTGTGTGAGGGACAATTTGTGCTGTATGATGGACCATCAAAATTTTGCCGCAAAGCTCAATGTCGCCTTTCAGATAGGCTATGTAGTGTCACATTGTAGCGACCCTAAAAATAGATAGGTGAAACTAGAGCCTAACATATGAATTTTTAAAGTTTAAGCATAAATTGGAGTTATGAAATTGGAAGTAGTCACTTTTGGAAAAAAAGGTTCTGAATCTGGAAATTTGGTTAAGTGTGGGAAATCAGTGAGTTTTTGGCCAACTTTGAGCAGTCATAACTCCTAGCTCAGGATGATCCAGGAGTAGTTCCAGTTATGTTTGGAAAGCCCTTGGAACGATCTTTCCAACGCCACCGAGTTTGCTCGATTCCGAGTTCGTAGGAGCGAGTTATACCCTTTGAAAGTTGGGCAGTTGGCAAGGAGTCCGTCCGGAAATTTAAGGGGCATTTTCGTAAATATTAATTTTAGTTAAATTAAAAAGTGGGTATATTTTATATTATTTCTAATTTCTATACATGGTATTAAAACTTTTAAAAAGGTTTGTTTTAATTCATTCTTCAAAAAAAAAA
>NC_064286.1:12154382-12188228 GCF_019186545.1 Solanum stenotomum | reverse complement strand
ACATGGCACGAGTAGGCTTTGAAAATACTAAAGTGAGTTCCCTAAGTCTAACGACTATTATGTGAAAGTCCCCTTATGTGCTTGAATGTCTCCTAAATGGTTTCTTAAAGAATGTTGGTCTATTGATGTTATGTTATAAAGGAAATGTCCTTATCTAAGGTAATCTTGAGGAACACTTAAGTGTGCTTGAAGAGGTTGTATGGGCGGTCACTTCTTGTCTCACTCAAGTGTGTCTTAAGGTTATATTAGGTAGAGGTCCTACGGTAATGAAATGACGTGTGTTCCTTTAAAGTTAAGCATGGGTTGTATATGAATATATGTTGAGTATGTATATGGTTGGCTATGGTTTTATGTGTGAACATTGACTTGTAATATGTCTCTTATACTTGTGAAGTGAAGGTTTTATCAAAATAATATGAAAGCATTTATTTCTTGTAAATGTCCGTTTGGCATGTTTTTGCATGGTCTCCATACTTAGTACTTAATTGTGCTAATTCCATATTTCTCTATTTTCTACAAGTGTAGGTTCCGGAAAGTAAGCGGGTTCTATAGTAAGCTTGGAACTTGAAGTTCTTCCAAGATCTTGTGGTATGTCCTCATATGTCGAGGACAAGACTTTTCTATTCTAGTTTTATGATAAGGTTCTTGTAATAGACTTAATAGATTTCTTTTGATTGTAAAGGGCCGTGTCCCTAGTATGTTTTCCCGTTTATGTCTAAGATGGCTAAGAGACTTAGTATTCCGCTTGTGTACTTTTGAATGATGTTTTTAAAAGTGACCTTTGAGTCTTATGGGATTTTATTTAAAGAGTTTTTAATTCCACACTATTTTACATATCTAATGTGATGAATGCTAAGGGCTTGTATGAGACCTCCGAGAGGTCGAATACGCATGTTACGACTTGGGGGTGCTCTCGGGTCGTGACACACACACCTATTCAGTGCTCTCTCATTCATCCACAATATGGCGGACCATCAGCATAGTAACTTCTCCCTTTGATCTGGGTCACGGAAAGCTCTGCCCTATACCACCCCTATCCTATAGTCGTACTCTGCTGTATTAAATGACATAGTTTGTATTGGGCCGTAAATAAAACGGTGGATGATGATCTCTGATATGCCAACGGCAACCCCCGCACTAATGTGGCCTGTATAGGAGGCTGAGCTAATGGCTTAACTCGTGGTACCATGACATTTTGCACTGTAGTTGTATAGGAAGCATAGAACTCCCGTACCATCTCCTCACTATACTTTCCCCAGTTTTCCGCCATTCAGTCACATCTGTGCTTCTTGAAAAGGTCATGAATAGTAGGTATAGTGTGGAGGCTCCCAGTAAGCACTCAACGCTCCTCAGTTATAATTTGGGAAACCTTGTAGTGTTCATTAATGTATTGCCCATCATAGTATATCTGGAACTGGACCTGGGCACACACCTGTTCGGCTCTGTGGTCGAAAGGACAGGCTGCATCGGTATGCCAGAGCCAATTCCAGATATACTATGATGGGCAGTATGTTAATGAACACTAGAAGGTTGTCCAAATTAATACTGAGGAGCGCCATGTGCTTATTGGGAGCCTCCGTACTGTGCCTACTATTCATGATCTTTTCAAGAAGCATAGATGTGACTGGATGGCGGAATGCCTGGGCAAGTACACTGAGGAGATGGTATGAAAGATCTATGCTTTCTATGTAACTACAGTGCAAAATGTCATGCCACCACGAGCTAAGCCATTAGCTCATTCTTTTCTATATGCCACATTGGTGCGGGGGTTCTCCATTGACATTTAAAAGACCACCATCCGTCATTTTATTTACGGCCCAGCATAGACTCCGTCGATTAATATAGCAAAGTACGACTATAGGATAGGGGTGGTACAGGGCAGAGTTTTTTGTGACTCAAAGTAGAGGGAGCTATGCTGGATGGCCCGCCATATTGTAGATGAGGGAGAGAGCACCGAGTGGGTGCATGACACTACACAACCTATCCGAAAGGCAACATTGAGCTTTACGGAAAAATTTTGGCGGTCCATCATACGACACAGACTGTTCCCCACACATACAAACAATGTTTTCACTTCGGCTCGGGCGATGATGGTTGCAGCTATGATGGCAGGCCTTGAGGTTAGAGTTGTTCAAAATCAAACTGAAACTGATAACCCGAACCAAAAAAAAGTTATTGGTTTATTAGTATTGGGTTATTGGTTTAGTGGTTTTGATAACAATTTTGTTTTTTTTTGTTATCGGGTTATCGATTCTTAACAGTTTGAGGTTTTTTCTTAACGGGTTAACCGATAACCCGATAGTAAATTAAATAATTATATTTATACCATTTTGTATATAAAGTCCTTGACTTAGAGTTTGGTTTTCTACTTTTATTTTTGGTTGTCTCAAACACTTGATTATTCTACGATTTAGAAGTGTTTGCTTTTGAGCAAGATGTCATGTACATGGTTCATTTGGTTTGTCACCTTGTTTCTAAGTGATTTCCATTGTTTTTTTGGTGTTAAATATTAATGGTTAAATCGATAACGATAAAAAACCGATAAACTAATATCTTAATAGTTCTATAATGGTTTAACATAACTACAAACCGATAACCAATAAGAAAAACCGATAAACTTCAAAACCGAATCGAACCCACCGATACACAGCCTTACTTGAGGTTGATTTCTCCAGAATCATTATTGCGGAGATTCATGAGAGGGACTTTCGGAAGACTACGACTATGCCATTCCCATGTTTGATCTTCCGTCTCTGCAGGGAGGCTACAATCCTTTTTTGGCACTTGATTGGCTTGTTGAGGCAGTCAAAACTGTTGATGTGGGTTTGATCAAGGATGATGCGAACCCTGCGTCTCTGAGGAAAGGTACACATGTTGACTTGCCTCCCTTGAGTGCTGACGTGCCTATTTATATTGAGCAAGTTGAGGTTGAGCACAAAGTTGATGACACGACTCATGCCCTTCCGACAGAGGCTGATGTTCAGGCTCCCCCTTTCATTTCTACAGGTTATGCTTCTAGCACATCTCGTGCTCCTACCCCTCCGGGGTCCATTCTAATACTCGTAGCCCGAGTCCAGAAATTAGAGACTTAGATGGTTACCCTACTGCAACATATGAGGCCATGGATGCAGAGATCTGTGGAGGAGTCGGAGGCGCACATGGAAAATATAATGGATGGGAAGATCAAGGCGGTGCATAAGCGACTAGGTGCATTTAATCTTTGGGTACTTGAGAGGCCTTAGACGGACCCCACTATTGATGTGACCACCTTCCTGATGACGTTAGCTAGGCTCCGAGCGGATGTTGATGCTTTTGCTGCTACTGTTGAGGGTGTCCCAAAGCCCACACTTGAGGTGGAGGTAGATGATATGGTGTTGAGTGCACTATTTGGAGATGATATGCCATTACTTGATCCCCCTCATGTGGATGGAAAGTTCACTCGCCCTTAAGAGGACACTAGAAATATCGATGAGTCTAGATAGGCCAAGAGGAGAGAGTGGCAACAGTTAGGGCAGCCCAACGCAAGTCTTTATTCGAAAAGGAGTTGTGACAGTGTAGAGCGCGAGAGATGGATGGGGGTACATTTGGTTCAAGGATAACTACTGATGATGACCCCACTACTGTTGAGGGCGCTATTGAGGGCATCACTTGTGATGATCCAGCGGGTTCCGAGAAACCGGACCCATCCACTTCTTAATGGGACTTAGACGCTTATGCGCCACAACTTTGTCTCACCCTTTGTTTTACATTTTTTGTGCATTATATATTCAATGTGAGTCATACTTTATCCAGCATCTCTGTTACCAGGTGAAACATAGGGTCCACTCTTCTCATTTATGTTGCCATAGCCATTCCTGTTGTAGTTGTTATCACAATTGCAGTTCCCATTACGAACATAGTTCCTTTCACAGTTGTAGTTACCATAGTTCCCACCTTGATTTCCTTGACCTTGATGCCAATTATCCAAATTGGAACCTTGGGCTTTAGTTCGAAAACCCCCGTTCGATCATTCACCAGATTCGCGTCCTCCTCATAAGCGTACTCATCAGCAGGTAGTGTTCTAGTTTGGTAGTTCACATCATTCACTTTCTCTGCACTTCCACTCACATGTTTCAATACCAAGGCAATTGTTGTTCTCAGTTGGGCCATCTCCTCACAAATATAATCATTGGATTGACTTGGTGATGTTTGGACAACAAGCATACTCCTTCCAGTATTTGCCTTTCTAGTGCTCTATGCCTTGTTATTTTTGGAGATCTTTTCAAGTTTTTTGCTATCTTTTCAAATGTGCATGCTCCATAAGATCCTCCATCAATACTATCTAGCACAAATTTTCCGTTATCATATTTCCCTCTATAGAAATACTCTTTCAATGACTCGTCATCTATGTGGTGGTTTGGTACACTCTTCATAAATTCGGTGAATCTATCCCACGAGCTACTCATAGACTCTCCAGGCAATGCCGCGAAGTTATTGAGTTTATCCATGAGATTTAACTTCTTGGAAACTAGAAAATACTTTTCCATGAATGCCTTGTGCAGCTGGTCCAGAGTCGTGATTGAGTTGTATGGAAAATCAGAGAGCCATACCATAGCATCACTTGTCAATGAAAGTGGAAACACCCTTAGGCTGATTGCATCCATGTCTAAGTCTGGTCGCCCCACACTACTTAAGCAGACATTTTTCAATTTGCTCATATGAGCATATGGATCTTCCAAGGGTAACCCAACAAACAACCCTGTGTAAGCATTTGCATCAAACTGCTGGTCACCACAAACGTATGTTCGAGAGGTAGTGGAGGGACAACTATAGCATCGGCCGATCCCACAACATTATGATCAACCCTGTAGTTATCACAAACACCCGGTGCCGGTTGATTTTGCACTCCTTCTGCATGTTCAACTCGTGGATTACCCTGAACATTACCAAGCACATCTAAAATTCCTGGAGGTTGCAAACCAGCTCCACCCCTTTGACCCGCTCCGATTGGATCATGTTGTCCCTCGAGATTTAGACCTCTTCCAACCATTCTTCTCAGATTTCTTCTTAATTCTGGATCGTAGGGAGTTAGGGGATTGCCTTGACTCTGTGTACTTGACTACACTAGAGGTAAGACCTGTAGAAAACAAAAACAAAAATGTAAAATCAGGAAATACTTAATTAAAGTCCAATAATCAAATAAGTCTAATATAAAAGCCGTATTCCCCGACAGCAGCGCCAAAATTTGATACTCCCAAATTACACTTCTGAAAGGAGTATAAATGGTCATTGTCAAATAAAGAACCTTACTTTTAGGATAGGGTTGATCCCACAAGGAATATGGTTTAGACTTATGGCTAACTTACGATTATCTACTTTTTGTCAAATTACTTCCGTAAAAGGGGGGGTTTTGTAAGTAAAATAACAATTGATTGATTTTTAGTAACAAGTAACAAGTAATCATAATTCGCAGTTTAAAATATCAATATAAGATGAAAACGAGGGTATATGTGTTCCCCACAAGTTCTTAACGCAGTAATCCCAATAATAGTAACTATATCCTAGTGTTATCATGCGAAGTTGGTAAGTTATGTATCTCCTAAGTGATTGGTCCTCTAAATAGGAAATTACACCACACAACTTAGTCCATCTATGAGTGTATGGTTTACTAACCCTTACCCTTAACCCCAGATTAGCCTTCGCAGTAAGTGGGTCAAGCTATTAGATATCGGATTATCACGTCTAAGTATCCATTGTTTAGTCCCTTTCTCATTCGTTACCTCCTTGGTCCGGCAAGAAGGAATAAGGCGAGTTCTAATGTTGCGCACCGCTATTAGGTAGAAAGGAACAAGGCAACTGAAAAGAATGACGAAAAGACGGCCTGAGGATCGCTTAAACCATTTGGCAACTCGCCAAATGGCTATGGTCTCGCCTAATGTTCCAGTGTGCCAAGCTCTGAGGGGGAAAATCGAGTTGGCGAGATAAAAGAGCCGTCGGAACGATTCCGTGATGCAGTACTTTATCGCCCAACGTTACAGAACCTAAATTTACTGAAGGCCAATGCAGAAAGGCGATGAACCAGACCAAAGGGCAGATCGCCAAGTGGATCGGCGATCCCGACTAACTGTGCCTAGTGGTCCTTCGCAGCACACTTTTTGACAACTATAAATACTTGTTTAAATTTTTAGTTTTGCAGTAGATTTTGCATCAGATTTTGTATGAGATTTTGTCTGCAACCAGTATCAAGTTTTATTTTTAGTACTTAGAACTCAGAGTTTTGGAGACTTTGTTCCTTAGTTTTGAATATTTGAAGATTTCCATTTCTAAGCAATTGAAAGTGTGTATTGAAGAATCTTCATCCTAGACGGGTGTAAAGACAATATCTATCGTACCCATTTGATGGAAACACTTTTTGGTATCGATTTCTATCTCTTTACTATGTCTAGCTAAAACCCCAATTCTTGGGGTGTGATTATGTGAATATGGGTTGAACTTACTGCTGGATATTGCTAATAGATAGTTAATTTGCTGTTTAAAGGTGATTTCATTCAGTAGTTGTGTTTGAATTCAATGAGGTTGTAGTTGCAAATACAATTTTATCTTTGTGTTTTTGACTTGCTTCAGAGAGAGGTTTTAAAACCAAAACTACTGAATCGTATAGTCTGTGGTTATTGGGTTGTCGTGGGTTCAGCTTGAGAGAGTGAATTCTAAATCCTCTCCCACACATTCAGCTCGAGAGAGTGAATGGACTAAGGCGAATGCTGTGCTTCATTAACGCTTATTAGTGTTCGAGAGAAATTGATTTGATTCGGGGTAAATTTTTTGAGAGAAAATTTACCCCTACTAAAGCTTAGCTTATTTACCAATTACAGCGATTTTCTATCAATAAGATTTACCCGATTGTTTATTTTAGCCCATAATCCTATCACATCCCAAGAATCCCGTATCCATATTTGTTTTTTTGTTTTTAGTTGTCGTTTTAGTTGCTTATTAACTACAAAACCCCTTTCGATAATTGACACTTGTGTCACCCTTTAATTTATGATGTTTTTACTCGTAAATGTCTATAGCTATGATTGACTTGAACACATTTTTGCTTTTCTATTGAATCTCAATTATGAACCGCTCCCTTAGGACTCGACCCCAACTCACTAGTTGGGCTATATTACTACTCACGATCATTGGCACTTGAACTGTAAGTAGTGTCGTGATACGTGAAATCAAAATGACGCCGCTGTCGGGGAGTGGTGTTACTTGAGAATTTCTAGTTAAGTTGGATTTTGTTCTTGTTAGTTGTAGTTCTACTTACTTAATTTTTAGTTTTGTTTTGCTTGTTTGTGTGTTGAAAATAGGAAAAATGAGTGTAATTGATGATTATGAACAAATGAATCACCTTTCGATAGAAGTGATGAGGTTCAGGGATAACATCCTGACCTTCAAGTAGCTAGAAATGGAGCTTTTCATGAGTCGTGGCTGAGGTTTAAAGAACTATTGATACAATGCCCAACTCATGAAATTCCCGATCTAGTTCTCCTGGAATGCTTCTATAAGAGTCTTAATTCCGGGAGCAAAGAATTAATCGATCAACTTATCTCAGATGGGCTTATGAGGCACTCCTATGAGACCGCAACCAAACTCTTTGATCTTGTGGCCAATACCAACAAGGAGACTGAGAAGGACCAACACTTGGTCATTTTGCTGGATTAGATGGATACCTTGGCCCAAAAGGTCGGGGAACTGGAGGTGCTGTCTAGAAAGAAGGGAAAATACATACCTCCTCATGAGCGGAGAAGCTCTATGGACAATGAGAGTAGACGTATCGAGGATACACTATTAATCATTCTCCAAAAGCTCAACGAACAAGATAAAGTGTTGGAGGAGACGAGGGAAAATGTTGAAGGGTTAAATCAAATGATTGGCTCTCGTCTAGATCTATCAAGTTAATTGAAAACCTCATGAGTCATGTATTGCCTCATCTCTACCCAAATGGACAAAGGGGGTTGCCTAGGGACACTATGGCTAACCCCAAAAATGAGGTTTAGGTGTTGACTTACGTCGGGCCGCGATGTTAACTAAGGCGCTACTTGGGAGGCAACCCAAGACCCTTTTTATCGCTTTATTAATGCTTTAAGAAATAATGGTGTGTTGTTTGTGTAGGACAAAGTGGGAAAGTTGTTGAAAAGTATAGGTTGGTGAGCAGAAAAGTCAGTTGGCGCATCACCGAAGAGGTCAGTGACCCCGACCCAGACCGCCGTTTGGACCCCAAGTTTAACTGGAGGTCTTGTAAAACTCGGCGAGATAAGTATCCACTCGGCGAGCTGTTGAGTGGATTGGCGACCGCGAGTAACGTCGTCGACTGGGCGAAACTGGACGGTTTATTTAAAGACCAAAGTTTTAAACTTTCAAACTCTTCACTTTCCGTCACTTTTCATCTTCCAAACTCACACCTACTTAGTATCATCTATACTTTTGCATTTTTAGGAGTATGTTAGTCGTCGGAGTTGTGTTTGGAGTGGATTACATTGCAACCCAACTTTTCAATCTTTATTAATCGGCATAAAAGGTTGGTTTACTGAACCCCGCATTTATTTTTCATAGTTTGTACTCTTATGCAAGCAATATTATGTTATTGATGTGTGTTGGGCCTCTCTGATAGGATTAGATTGTTTAAATGACTGATTTGAATCATTAATCTTGACCGTAATGCTTATAGTGTTGATTTCATGTGTTCTTATGCGTTTAAATTGGTTAAATCTTGTGGGGTTATGCTTTCTTGTCATTGGGTTTAGTTGGGTGAAGTCTGAGTAGCTCGTATTTGTGCCAAACGATGTAATTTGCCTAATGATAGAGCGGGTGACTATGTTATTAAGGGCAAATGTCGTCAATTGGCTAAATTTGGCAAAACTAGGAGTAGTATGAGTATCCCGGGGTAATAGGTGTTATGGGTCTTATTTGAATTTGTGTTGTGCATTATTTGATTTTGTTTTTGGGGATCTCGGGGTTGTGTTTGAGAAGTTGGGTGTAAAATAGGCACATTGGGTCGTTTGGCGAGCTGGGTCGAGCTCACTGAACCACTCGGCGGTTCGCCTAATGTTCCCATCTCGCCTTTAAATTTCATGCTTTAATTGATGTTGGGCTCTGTAACTTTCGGCGAGAGGCCTGAGGGCACTCAACGACTTGCTAAAAAACTTCTTGATCACCTTTTGTCTGCTCCCCTAAAACCTTTTTTGTACTGTAACTTTCCGCGGGATGATCCTCACTCATCGAATACTATCATCGATTCACCAAAAGTCCTTCCCATCCATGACTTGCCAAATTTTTCTGAAATTTTAGAACCTACCCTTTCGGCGAGCTCGATCTAGCTCACCAAAGAGGTTTGGCGACTCGTCGACCGGTTTGGCGAGTTTGTCTGCAACTATTTTCTATGATCTTATTTGAATTTTTCTAACTTTTTCTCGATGTTTTGCAGATATGGTACGAACGAATGTAGACATGCCACCCCATAAAAGAGCACAGGGTATCACGATAGATGAGGGGCTGCAAATCCTTCAAAGAAGGGCAGACAAGAGCGTCCTCCAGATGATAAAGGCAAGGGAAAGAGGCCCAGGTCTGACAGGGCTACTACTGGCTCCTAGGCTGCTCTATCTGAGCCTGATGATGACCAGCCTCTACAGTACCGACGGTTTGAGCTCCGAGCTAGATCCCACTCCACGTCTACTAGAGTTCCTCTTACATCCACACCAACAGATTCAGTGCCAACTCCGGCACATCATGTGGCTCCTGTGCCACCAATTGTTCCCCTACCTAGACTTCTCAACAGGTTGAAAGGAGATGGTTTGCGAACCATCCTCGAGGAGAAGTTGCTCTCTACAGAGGGTCTGGAGGGCAAGTACTCCAGTATTACAAAGTTATTACAGTAGCACCAATTTCAGATTTTCACCAGGCCTCGAGGCTCCTATATTCCTTCATGGGTCTGGGAATTCTATGATGTATATGCTGCCTTTGTGCCAAAGAGTAAGAAGAAGGCTGGCGAGTTTAGACCGATCAAGTTGGTCCTGGTTCGAGGTGTGGAAGTAGGGTGCAACAACGATATCATAAATGTTGTTCTTGAGAGGGCCACAAGATTCAAGCATGATTATGAAGGCTTGGTGACATCCCAATCCCTATATGAATTAGAGGTGTGGCTTTTCCCTCTTCTCTCTGACGTCACTCCGAGGTGGATGGATGCGGGAGTCCAGATCGAGAAGAAGGATTTGAATGTAGCTGCCCGGTATTGGTTTGAATTCATAGCACCTCTATCATGCCTTCACAGAATGAATCCATCCTCCGACATGCGAAGGCAGCTTGTCTAGGGTCTATCTTAGGAAAGATGCGGCTCAACTTGGGACTTATCATTGAGTAAGAAATGGCCATGAGGGCCAAGCAGAGGCAGACTTTCTTGCCATTCCCTGTCTTGATCACGGAACTATGCCGACGTGCTGGAGTGCCCCGGGATGCTAGTAGAGCTTTTGATGTTACCCTGTCCTTCTTCACTAACATCCGGCGTATTGAGACCGAGTATACTAGAGAGGAAGCTGACAAGAGGAGGGCAACTCCAGTGGATACATCCCCAGAGGTGGATATAGAATCGATACCTGCAGAGGCTTCTTCGCCTACTCCGGCCACCGGGCCTTTAGGTACTTCTGCTCCTTCTACTTCTTCACAAGTTTCGGGCACCTCCACCTCGTCCTAGCCAGCTAAGATTTCTCAGGCGATGATCCTGAAGATGGGGCATCTGGCCCATTCAGCTAATGTGAGGGCAACCCGGTTAGAGAGATCTATCCCAGGGATTATTGAGAGTGTTATTTCAGCTGTACTGACCCCCCTTCGGGCTTCTGTTGATGATTTGGCTACTAGAGTCACAACTTGTGAGAGCAGGCAGATGGAGACCTCCGAGATGACGTCTTTGAAAACTGAGATAATAGATTTGAGGAAGGACATAGACTATTTAAATTCCACTGATTTCACTTCTTTGCTGGAGGCTGCCGATGATTTGGACGCTCCTGAGACTTCAGGGATTCCTCCGGTTACTATCGGAGATATGCATAGGGATGATGCAATAGTTGATGAGTCGGATGCAGAGACCAACGAGGAGCAGACAGAGATAAGGGATGAGAGCATTTATGGAGACCTACCAGATCTGGAGGAGACTATTGTACAGTCAGTGATCCATACATCACTGACCGAGACTTCTATGGCAACTCCTAGTAGGTTTGGTACTGTTGTTCCTTTTGAGGTGACCCGGGTACTGAGGCCCGAGACCAGGCTGATGCACCTGGCACTGATGCCCAGACAGATGAAGCGACTACGTAGACATGATCACTTTTTTACCTCCCTCTCTGTCTTTATTTCTTTTGCTTTTTGGATATTATTAGCTTGTTTGCATTTGAGGACAAATGCTTTTATTTGTGGTAGGGTGAGGCCCACCTTTTGTGTGACATTCGTAATTCTTGTTTTGTTTATATTTGGGCTTTGGGCTAAAAAGTTGTGTTTTTACACTGCTTTTGTGGATGCTTAAGCTTGTGGCTCCTTGCTTTTAATTGTAAATGATTTTTGGCCCTTCCAAAATTTTTTTGCCACCTCTTGTATGTGTTGAATGTGGTTGTTCTCTTGCAAATTTGAGTAACAATTTTGATCAATACTGATGACTCGAATAGTGCTCACAATCAAACAAAAATGAATGCGCGGTTATGACGAGACCAATTAAAGTTGCATAGACAATATGTGAACTCCTTGCAACTCGTTGTGAGTAGACAAGTATCGAATTGAGTCTGTTGTAAAGAACATTGCACACTAGCGAAAGTTTGGAGTCTTGTTTCACTTTGGTGTCAATGCCTTGTGTGATGAGCTTACCGTGAACCATGTGTGATGATACTTGGAATTTGCCCCGTTGGTTCGGTTGACTAAGTGATGTCAACTCGTGATATGATCTTAGGCAACGTTAAAGAGTGTGAAATAATTTGACATTATACCTCTTTTGTGGCTTGCTCTGTGAGTGTGTGAACCTCTTTTGAACACCCTTTGAGCCTTAGCCTTTTCTTGGAAGAAACTTGATAAAAATGTAACCTTTCTTGACCCATTACCCATAATCCTCATGATTTGTGGTTTGTGTGAATAGCCAACTTAGGTCAAAAGCCTAAGTTGGGGGTGTGGTGAAAAGGGAAGGTAAATCAAGAAGTGCTAGAAAGCCCCCTTTGACCCATGGGTTTGAGAAAAATGGAACCCCTCTAAAAAAAAAGAGAAAAAGAAGAAAAGAATGAAAAAGTTGTGGAATAAAGTTGTGAGAAGACAAAAAGAAATAGGGTGTCCAATAGTCCATGAAAAGTGAATAATGGGATGACTTGAAAGAACGAATGAAAAAAATGATGAAGAAAAGGAAAGGAAGTGTTGTTCATTCCGTATTTCATGGGGACTTCTTGAGCCTAAATGACCATACCTTTGCACTCAGCCCCGTTACAAGCCTTAAAAAGATCTTTTTGATCTTGAGTGAGCTGAAACAAATGTTGGTTGGAAAATACGGACAAACCTATAGGTTAAATCATGCATTGATTTATCTTTGTGAGTGTGAGTGTTGATCGTGATTTCGGAACTTTAAATGATTGAACCATTGTGTGAATATGGAATCATTCTTTATGTGAGGGCATTTGATCACTTTTGTTGGGCTTGAACTTACTTGTGAAGCAAGTATAGTGAGTTTGAGATTCTTTGGTAATGGTGAGTCACAACTTGAATCTTTGAGTGCACAATTGATCCTAGCAGGAGCAAGCTGAGTCTATTTGTGTGCATTCATGATTGAGTCTTGTGAAGCACTGTTTGAGAGATCCTTTTTGAACTGCTGAACTTGAGTTTTACTTGGGACAAGCAAAAGTTTAAGTTGGGGTGTTGATGAGTCCACGATTTGGACTCTTTTAGGGCTTTATATTGATGGATTTAGTGTCCTCAAATGCATATTTTGTCTCAATAACTAATGAAAATCCTTGAGTTTCAAGTATTTAGAGTTAGAGACAAAACATAGACACTATTGGGCAGAAAGGAACAAGGCAGCTAAAAAAAATGAAGAAAAGATGACCTGAGGATCGCCTAAACCATTAGGCGAGTCGCTGAATGGCTATGGTCTCGTCTAATGTTCTAGTGTGCCAAGCTCTGAAGGATAAAATTGAGTCGGCGAGTCGCCGAACGATTCCGCGATGCACTACTCTATCGCCCAACATTACAGAACCTGAATTTACTGAAGGCCAATGCAGAAAGGCGATGAACCAAACCAAAGGGTGGATCGCCGAGTGGATTGGCGATCCTGACTAACTGCGCCGAGTGGTCCTTCGCAACACACTTTTTGACAACTATAAATACTTGTTTAAATTTTTTTCAACATATTTTGCATCAAATTTTGTATGAGATTTTGTCTACAACCAGTATCAAATTTTATTTTCAGTACTTAGAACTCAGAGTTTTGGATACTTTGTTCCTTAGCTTTGAAGATTTTCATTTCTAAGCAATTGGAAGTGGGTATTGAAGATTCTTTATCCTAGACTTGTGTAAAGACAATATCTATCGTACCCATTTGATGGAAACACTTTTTGGTATCAATTTCTATCTCTTTACTATGTGTAGCTAAAACCCCAATTCTTGGGGTGTGATTATGTGAATATGGGTTGAACTTACTATTGGGTATTGCTAATAGATAGTTAATTTGCTGTTTAAAGGTGATTTCGTTCAGTAGTTGTGTTTGAATTTAATGGGGTTGTAGTTGCAAATACAATTTTATCTTTGTGTTTTTTACTTGCTCCAGAGAGGTTTTAAAACCAAAACTACTGAATCGATAGTCTGTGGTTATTGGGTTGTCGTGGATTCTGCTCGAGAGAGTGAATCCTAAACCCTCTCCCACACATTCAGCTCGAGAGAGTGAATGGACTAAGGCGAAGGCTGTGCTTCATTTCCGCTTATTGGTGTTCGAGAGAAACCGATTTGAATCGGGGTAAATTGTTCGAGAGAAATTTACCCCCACTAAAGCCTAGCTTAGTTATCAATTTATAGTGATTTTCTATCAATGGAATTTACCTGGTTGTTTATTTTAGCCCATAATCCTATCACATCCCAAGAATCCCGTCTCCATATTTGTATTTTCGTTTTGAGTTGTCATTTTAGTTGCTTATTGACTACAAAACCCCTTTCGATAATTGACACTAGTGTCACTTTAATTTATCATGTTTTTACTCGTAAATGTCTATAACTATGATTGACTTGAACACATTTTTGTTTTTCTATTGATTCTCAATTACGAACCGCTCCCTTGGGACTAGACCCCAACTCACTAGTTGGGTTATATTACTACTCACGATCGTTGGTACTTGAATTGGAAGTAGTGTCCTGATACGTGAAATCAATCGCTAGAAAGCATTCTAAATGAAAAGATCAACAATACATGCATAAATACTATTCAAGAATTACTTTATTATTGGTTTTAGTTTGCTAATTACTCATGGTTTCCATAACCCTAATTGTTGATTTAGCTATTCATGCTAGAGTTCTCATAATTCATATTTGAGTTTGAAATAGAAATCACAATGGGAATAGATGAAATCCGAAATCATCAATTGAAAATAAAAAACAAATTGCATAAACAAACTTCAAGAATTAAGATGCCAAAGTGTTTGCACAATAATCCTCAAATCCAAAGTAAAGTTTCCAAAAAGGTCTAACAACCCCAAAAACGAAAAATACAACTTATATTTATGACTACTAAGTCCTAAACCAAGTAGGAAAAGAAAAACTAGGAAATTATAGTTTTGAGCAGTTTCGATTGACGACAGCCACCATCGGTCTCACTCACGATCCGTGGGTTGCTCCGTGGTTCAATCGTTGGCCAAAATCTTGTGGTATTCAAGCGACGGTCATCACCTACGGCCCGTAGGTATTGTTGCTCCCCGTTTTTCTCATAAATGGGTTTTCGGTGCACGACCTAACAACTCTTTTGGGTTTTGGTTCTTTTGATATAAATTAGGAAGGTTAGGGAGATTCAATCTGAACCGTAGGATTAGTTTAGATGAGTGGCTAGGATTTAACTTAAAGAATGGACGGATGAGATTAAATCAATGGTTTAACTTGAAATCTGAGAATGGAATGAATTAGCTAAAATTGAAATAGATATGGCTAGAATTGCAATGAGAATTTGAATTGGAGTCGCTAGAATTGAAATAAATTAGAACATAATAGGCTGAAATTTAAATAATTTAGAGGAAATTTAAGGAAATGCTATCCAAGTAAAATACTACTTATAATAAAATATTTTTCATATAATAAAAATCACTTAAATTTTAAATAATTTGAGTAAAATCATTATTTCGACTTTAACTATCGATAAATATAATAATTTCATAATAATAAAATACTTTAATAATAAATACAATAATTTTTATAAATCATGCATACTAAAATATATAATTTTTTAGACAAAATCGATTAAAAATTTAAACTCAAAATATGTTTTAAAAATATGTATTTAATCATATAGCATTCCCAAAAGGATTAAAGGTCGGTCAAAATTGGGTGTTAACAGTTGCCCCTTGGTTGCTTGGGAATGAATGATGAATTGTCAGGCAACCAACGTAGACTTAGAAGCAGATTTTGTCCGATCGACGAGAGAGGTCAATGGGATCGATTGAAATGATGTAGATTTGGAGAGGGGTACAACTGATACTTTGGTATTAAGTCGCCTACACATCTTTGGTATTACGAGAATCAGGTCGTGTGTAGTTCTAGATTTAGAAACAAACGAAGCTCCTAAAAATTGAAAGAGCGGTATGAAATTCGAACATGAACGATATTGGCTTGAATGGATAAGATTATAGTAGCGAGAAGAGCATGACAAAGCAATTTCCAGCTAGAGAAAATGATCAGGTGAAAAATGGTAATACAACTAGAAAAGATTTGATAGAGCCTTCGTTGCAATAGCCAAGTGAACATGATAATTGTGGCTGAGAAGGCAATCAATCACGCCTGCAATTTCTAATATGACTAGACAAAATGTTAGCTTATAAGTACAACAAGTGTGAACCAACATGATAAAAATATAAGTGCTAGAAAATAACAATGACAAGAAGGGATAGGAAGACGTGTCTGCTTTGAGAGACATAGTGCAAGCCTTGATAGACCTTGGCTTAACTTCTTGAAGAATTGCAACCCATCTCCGAAGGATAATGTCAACCTCCAATAAATCTGGTAGTATAAATATATAATAATATAGAGGAAAAATGTTTGATTGTAAGGTGGACGGACCTAAGCATCCTATTGTAAGACGGACAATCCTAAATGTCATATTGTAAGGCGGACGAGCCTAGATGTCGTATTGTAAGGCCAATGAGCCTAATGTCCTATTGTAAGAAAGACGAGCATGATGTCTTATTGTAAGGCAGATGAGCCTAATGTCGTATTGTAAGGCGGACGAGCCTAATGTCATATTGTAAGGCAGACGAGGCTAATGTCATATTGTAAGGCAGACGAGCCTGATGTCTTATTGTAAGGCGGACGAGCCTAATGTCGTATTGTAAGGCGGAGAGCCTAACTGTCGTATTGTAAGGCATACGAGCCTGAATGTTGTATTGTAAGGTGGACGAGCCTAATGTCGTATTGTAAGGCGGATGAGCCTAATTATTGTATTGTAAAGCAGACGAGCCTGATGTCCTACTGTAAGGCAGACGAACCTAATATCGTATTGTAAGGCAGACGAGCCTAATATCGTATTGTAAGGCGAACGAGCCTAATTGAATATTCAGTAGGTCACAATAGCGAGTTGATTCCAATAATAACATCTTCAAAATAGTTTGAATGGTAGCTTGAGTAGCCAGGAATAAATGCAAAATGGTAATGCGAGTAGTAAATAATTTGATAGGGCCTTTGTTGCGATAGACATGTAAGCATGGAAATGGTAGATCAGAGGGTGATTGATCTTGTTTGTAATCTACAAATCTATAGCTTGTAATATGACTAAATAACGTGATTAGAGTAGATATATAAAATAAATGGTAAATGTAAACATGATGCAATTTCCCATTACGACCATGAATTTGCCTTAAGACTATGAAGATGATGTCTTAGGCTATGATGACTAGGGCCATGATACGCAAAATTAATTCCTTAGGTCATGAAAATGTTGTATGTGGGCCATGAAAAAAATGATGCCCTTAGACTATGACACCCTCGAATATGATAGACAAAAATTAAATCATTAGGCCATGAAATGATGTCCGTAGGCCATGTAAGATGATGCCTTTAGACCATGGCGCCTTAGGAATATAAATGATGAGCAAAGAAAGTGTATCTATTTTAATGTAATTCGGGCAACTTTATACTTGATTCGATGGTAGCTTTGTACAGATGTATTTTGGCAAATGCAATTCTCGGGCACATCAGTCTTCGGGCACATGCAATATTCAGGCACATGCAGTCTTCGGGCATAATCCAATTCGGGCATATTCAATCTTAGGCACATGCAATCTCGGGCACAATGCAATTCTTGGGCAGAATGCAATTATGGGCACATGCAATCTCGGGCACAATGCAATTCTAGGGCACAATGCAACAATGTAGCTTGACCCTCCATCCTATTGGTAGGACAGGGTGCCATTGATTGGCGATTTGTCGAACTTAATATAGCAGTATAGCGATTCTTCAAGTGATATTTGAAGTTGCTTCTTGTATATGTACTTGTCGTTTCTCCATTCAAAGAAAAATAGTTAGTTAAAGGGGATGTTGATCTGTATTCCTGATTTGGCACAATATGTTCCTTTGATGTCTGCTCGAAGATCGATCTCTGCGATGTTGTCAGAAATTTTGAGGTCCCTTCAAAAAAATTTGCCCAGTGTAAAACTTCTGCTATTATGATTTTGTTGTAGATTGTAGCTTGATTGCTGAATTTTTGAGATCCTCACAAAATTATGCCCTAGTCTTGATTCATGGAGAAAATATTCTTTGACCATGTTACTGATTTGCGAGAAGAAATGCGTTTGATGGAATTTTTGAGTTCCTCTCGAAAATTCTGCCCCAATATTGTGACCTGTGAGAGAACGTCCTTCTGATGGAATTTTTGAGACCCTCTCAAAAATTCTGCCCAGTTACACATTTAAAAGGGGAAAATTAAATTTTTATCATGATAAGACCGAACTCCATAGGGGCACCTACATATCCCCTCTTAAATGAGAATCAGTTCTGATGTAGTTCCAAATACAGAGAGCATAAGACAGAACATTCTTAACCAATACTGAAAACGACAGATTCTGACCAACTTTATTGCCCATATGCTAACATGGGTATCTGAATGTAGAAAACTTAAACTTAAAGCGCGCAAGCCTTTTATTGGAAACTGCTTTAAATGAACTTTGACATGTTCACTGTTGGGATTCCATTGGCACGAAGTTCTCCAAGCATATGATCTTGGTATCAATCAATTGCTGAATCTTGTCTTTTAGAGCATAACATTCTTCTATGGTCTGTCCTTTCATCCCTGAGTGATAAGCGCAAACCTTAGAGGGTTCAATCCACCTTGCACATGTATTCATCTTTCACTGATAGGAGCGATGTGACCAACAAGCCTCAACTTTCCATAGAATTGATCTATAGCCTCAGTCAAAGGAACGTAAATTTTGATAGGCCTCTTTTCAACATTGAATAGATTTTTGCGAATATGTTTTTGAGTGAGAATTTGGACATTGTGAACATGATAAGTAGGCTTTTAATATGGAGGCATTTGATATGAAGGAATTTGATATGGTATGAGCGGCGCACAATACCAAGGGACTTGGTGTAGAGGTGTTTGATATTGAGGAACTTGTAAGGGAGGACTTGGCAGATGTGGAATAAGTTATGGAGGTTTGGAAGCATAAGCATGATACTGAGGAGGATATGGGTAATTTGGAAAGTGGGTGTTCTTTGGAGGCATTTGAATGGAGCTTGGTTGATTTTGAGAATGAGAAGTAAGGTGAGCTGGTGGAGGATTATTTTGGAAAGTGGCTTGGCTTGTGACCGGCTGCTTTTCCATATTTGTCTCTAAAGTGGGATTGGCGGAGAGTAACATCTTGGCCCACTTACGCATATTAGATACTTCTTCTTTTAATTCCTTTATTTTCTGTTCCAAGCTTAGGACCAACTTATCTGAAGGATGCTTTTTTTCAATGGTTTTACCCGAAACCTTATCATTAGTCATCTTCCTCTTTCCCTTGCGATTCTCACTTGGAAGAGAAGGAAGAGCGCCCTTTGATCTTGTGTGGTGAGTCATGGTCTACAGATCAACCATTAGGGGAAGGGTAAAATAAAAGTAAAAGAAAAAGAAAACCCAAGTTAGAACGTTGCATAAATTGAGATAACAAGCACATTGTTTTTAAGATAAACTCCCTAAATTCAAGGAGCCTCGTTGAGCCAGAGGTAGGCCTAAGACGACATATAAGTGATGCACAACAGTTAATTCAAGCCTTATTTGCCAATTTGGAGTTTAGATTAGAGGAAATAAACAAACTTTCATTTATTATAAAATTCCAGCATTACATCATAATTGAAAAATGGAAACTGAAATAAACTAAGGAAAAGGGGGGAAAATCATCCTAAATTCTGAAATCTTGAAGAGATCGGTTCCAAGAGCTTGGCGCCAATTGACTTTTTGTATAGGAAGTGACTTCATGCTCGATCTTCAACACGTTGCGTGCCCATATATTTTCCCTTCCATCAGTGAGCCCATAGTATCCTTCCCCATCAATTTTCTGTTTTTAACTTCTTTTAGGATCCATATGTAATACTCACGTGTGCATAAGGCCTGCTGTGCGCCGATAGGAATGGTCAACATCCGCTCCCATCTTCGTAGTATGTTTTGGACTTGCGGATTATCTAATCCAAATTCTTACTTAAATTGTTTCATGTCAGATCAGAGTGGTATTAGCACTTGAGTTTGCCCAAATTGGTGGAGTACTCGAAGATGAACGTATGGTTGAACGCCCTTTAAGCCAATAAGCTCAATGAAATAGCATTCATCGCCTCTTACTATTGCATTAAGGGTGGACAACCAATGGAGCTTCCATTGTATGCGGCCGCTTTCGAGCTATATCAAAAATATCTGCCAGTCTACGAATCCTACAGGGGCGGTGAAATCTACCATTCTTCTTGGGTGATTATTAATCTTGTTCCAATAACCAGAAATATGTCTGCCGCGTCAGATCGTACGTAGAAGTGTTCGATAGCCCATAATTGCAGCAAAATGTTACATCCCTCGAAAAACATTCTACTGTTGACGCATGCTGACAGACTCCTCATTATTTCCGCCATGATCATGGGCACTATGGTTTTCCTAGGTTCACCCTCTCTTTGTGCTAAATCTCGAACCACATAACCCAATCGTGTGTCGATCCTTCCCCTTATATTAGGAAAAACCAGGGATCCTAATAGGGCAATGACAAAGGCATTTAGATGATAATGTTTCCCATTTCTTGACGGAGCACTCAAACTCATCACTAAAAGAGTAATAACTATCCTCTCGGCCAAAGCGTAAATATAGAAAGTCGAAATGAATCCATCAAAGGTCTAAAAAAGGCAAGGTTGGATTTGACTTCATTTCCATACTTTTTAGAAACTCCCTCGATGATGGCTTATATGGTACCATCATTTCACACTCGTGGTATGGCAGGTCGATGAAACCACTTATCTCCTCAATCATTGGCGCCAAGTCAAAATCCACGAATTTGAAGACTATCCTCATAGGGTCCCAAAATTCTTGCAAGGCCCTAATCAGGTATGGGTTTGGCATGACAAAGATGAGGTAGGTAAGACCGCCCAACAACTGACGAATCTCTCTTTCGCAGTCTCTCTTAATATCAATCCACCAGTTCCTTAGCTTGTAGTTTACCTCTACGATCATTTACAGGTTTGGAAATGTCATGACTATGCAAACAAAACAACAGACAAATTCTAAACTCCATTTTTGGCAATGTTTGGCTTAAATTAATTATTGTGATTACATTGACACATAAACATGCAATTTGTCTAAAGGGTGTTGGGTCCCTTTAGACCATAGGGTGGCTACTAATTATGTGGTTTGACACTAAGAGTCAAACCATCTAGGGATTATGCAATATGTATGACCTAGTTAGGATTTCTAAGAGTTGGCTTGACACAGACTTGAAAGGGATTCTATGCGAGAAGGCTCATGGTTTGCCGGTAGTAAAACTATATGTTTCGTCCACGCATATGCCGACTCTCTATAATGGGTATTTGAAGAGAAATGGAGTAGTTGTGAGAGGTGCAAAGGTACAACATCACGATAATTATATATATATATATATATATATATATATATATTAAAGGAAGAGGGTCCCAATTGGGGGAAGTATGAGCGGAATGCCAGTTATCAAAGCAGTAACATTTAGCACTTAGTGGAAAGGAGTAACACATAGGCAGTTTATAAAAAGCGGTAAATAAATAAATACACGCATAAATAAAGAAAGTAAACATATAAACAAATTAGAGGATCAAGCAAGTAAGGAAATAAGACATGGGATTAAGCATGCAAGTAAACAAATAAGGGAAAAGGGAAAGGGTGAGACATGGAAATAAACAAATAAGGGGGAGGGAAAGGGGGGAAACATGGAAAATACGCAATAAATAAGGAAACAAATAAACAAGGATAACAACTTAATATGGTAATAACCAAACAAACAATGAAATAACCAAATGAAGTAAACCCCACATAAATCACTGAGACACGTAATGGTAAGAACCTAATATCCCTAGCAGAGTCGACTTTCTGTCGCACCCTGTTTTTCTCAAAAATGGGTTTTCGGTGCACGACCTAATAACTCTTTTGGATTTTGGTTCTTTTGATATAAAATAGGAAGGTGAGGGAGATTTGATTTGAACCGTAGGATTAGTTTAGATGAGCGGCTACGATTTAACTTAAAGAATGGACGGATGAGATTAAATCAATGGTTTAACTTGAAATCTGAGAATGGAATGAATTGGCTAAAATTGAAATAGAAATGGCTAGAATTGCAATGATAATTTGAATTGGAGTGGCTAGAATTGAAAGAAATTAGAAGGGAATAGGCTGAAATTTCAATAATTTAGAGGAAATTTAAGGATATGCTATTCAATTAAAATACTACCTATAATAAAATATTTTTCATACAATAAAAATCACTTGAATTTTAAAATATTTGAGTAAAATCATTTTTTCTAGTTTAACTATCGATAAATATAATAATTTCATAATAATAAAATACTTTAATAATAAATACAATAATTTTTATAAATCATGCATACTAAAATATATAATTTTTTAGAAAAAATCGATTAAAAATTTAAACTCGAAATATGTTTTAAAAATATGTATTTAATCGTATAGCATTCCCAAAAGGATTAAAGATCTGTCAAAATTGGATGTCAACAGGTATATTCACAGTTCGTCTTGTCCCTCTATTGTCCAAGTACTGAAGCTCTTTTTCTTTTATTCAAATGACAACCATCATCCTTGGTACGTCACTCAGACGATGGGGCGTCGTTAGCCTCCGTGGTTCCACCCTTGGTCATACTTCCTTGAACACTTCACCTACGGCACATCAAGTAAATGACAGCTCATGGATAGGCTCGTCTGTTGCCAAAATCCTGTTGGTTCAGCTACATTCAACTCTAAGTGCTTCAAACCTATTTCTTGCAGAATTAGACCAAAACACCATCATATCTAATAACAAAAAATGCCTAAGACGCATGCAAACTTCAAGTATAATGTATCAAAAATACCGTAAACTCATGGTACATCACTAATCTAATACATCAAAAAAGTGGTTGGATGTAATTCATACACCACGTACAACAATAAAAAAGTAAAGACATAAGAAAGCATAGTAAAGGTGACATGGTCCTCAGAACATGAGGACTCACCAAGTCTTTAGGGTCAAGCAATCAACTAACCACGAGCGGGAGAAGGTGAAACGTCAAACCCTACATTATTAAACAATGTAGACACAAGCATGCATTAGTACATGAAATGTACTAAGTGTGGGTAAAAGCATGAAAACACGAGGAGTGATCATAAGGGGACATAAAGGAAAATGTGATATGCATGACCAAGCCAAAACATCTTGAAAAACCTTTAAGGAAGAATCACAAATCATGAACACGGTCAATGCATCTTAAAACATAATGAAAGATTCATAAATACCTTTGAAGAAATATTATTTATTTCTGTGGGAAATTAGTTTTAACCGACAATAGACCATGCGAGCCATAACATGGAATTAGATGTAACTCCGACGCTAAGAATGAAGAGTCTACTTGCCACAGTAGAAATCTGTATCATTCATTTATATGCTATTTGTGGATCCACTAGCTAGTTCACTCAAGACAATCCTACGGAGGCACATAGTTTGGAACTAGAGGTTGCTACTAGAGACTATCCTATTTGAGTCTCCACCTCAAGTTCTCTCGGTGCTAAGTTAAATCCCAACGAAATAGACAAAGTCATTATCAAAGCATAACATTAGGATAGGAAATAATCAACATACAATTATATAGTCATCATATAGTAGCTCTTTAAATCATGAATCATGCATGTGGGAGAAACCTTTCACCAAATCATGATTTCTTTATATGTGAGATAACCCTTTCACAATTCCTTTGATATCTATCTTAAAAGAAACCTTAGATCATAAGCATCTTTTAAATTTTAGATCATGCATACCTTTGATAAATCATATTCATAGCTGCATAAATTCATATCTTCATAGATTCATAATCAATATGATGAATAATGCACATGTCCAAATATAATCAATTGAAAGATAAGTAGTTAAATCTAAACATGCATAGAAAGATTAAAATTGATTAATCAACTCAAAATCAAATAACACCCATATAGATGGCATGAACTTGTAGAATTCTCACGTATAGTCTAGAAAATTCAAGGATAGTATTGATGATTAAAATTATTGAGTATATGCTCTTTATATAAGGAGAGAATTGTACAGCTCTAAGTTAGCTATACATAGAGTCCTACTACAATACATATTACTACTATGATAATAATGTGATTATAAATAATCTAATCCTAGTCATAATATAATCCTAGTCATAATCTAATCCTAGCTGACTCCAGCTAGGACAAGAAGTAGCAGCCTAGTCGATATAAGTGACCTAAACCTAGAGTGACTCCAATTCCGTCATACACGTTGATTGGACCAGGTTGTTCAACCTATTCCATGTCTTCAGTTTCCTTTATCTTTAACACTTCCCCTCAATCTAGAGAGTGGAGGAACAATTGCTCCTAGCTTGTTTCGAAAACCAACAAAAACTTATTTTGTCAATGCTTTGGTATGAATGTTATATCAAGTCGTTGCTTGTGATAGTTCATATGAAGATTGTATAAGTAGTCCGACATGTAAAAACATGTAAGATCAGTATGGTTATTCCTACCACAAATTTTACATGACTTAGTATTGTTTCTCTCCTTATTCCCACTTGGGAAACTTTGATTGTTCGTAGAACCTAATCCATATTAACTGTTCTGAGAACTTGTTCCCTGTCTAGCAGGCTTGAAACCTCTTTCTTTGGAGTTGATGTTGTTGTTTTCAATTCTCTTGTCCCTTTGGGTAGAGAATACCATATTATGAATTTATTGTGACGCCTCTTCTTCATTTTTCCTTATATAAAAAACCCTAAGAGCATTAAGAGTGGGATATAGTTCCTTACCTAACATGATTGTTGAAGGTCTTTTATTTGATACCTAAACCTCTAGCAAAATTGATTAATTTTCTATCTTCATCCATAGGTTTGTGAATGGCAGCGAGGACATCACACATGACTTTGAATTCTTTGATGTATTCATCAATCTTTTTGGTTCCTAGCTTAACACTTTGTAGTTGTTGTTTAAGATGAAACTCTTTATCTTTTATTGCTTGAAGATAAGCTTCTTCCAAGCATTACCACATCTCCTTGGCAGTTAAGTAGCCCACAATTAGGTACATGATTTCTTCTGTCAAGGCATCTAACTCCTTAGCAATACATTTTTCTCCTCCTAGTCATCAATGTTGCCACTATCTTTTACATCCTTCTCAACCACTACAACTTTCCCAACAGTCTGTCTAGTGGAACAACTACTTTTACTTGGTTTATTCTCTGTAATGAGATAGGTTAGTCTCATCATGTAAATCAATTGGAAAATTTGTATACTCCATATGAGGTAGTTTGTTGGCTTAAGTTTGATGGAGCAAGCAACAATGAGTTGATGAAGTGAGGAGGTTGACATAGTATTTGTAGAAGGGGCCATTGCAATTTAATGTGTGGTTTTTTTTTATCAATAATCAGAGAGAGAAAAAACTTTTAAGCTCTGATACTATGTAGAATTTTCACGTAAAGTCTAGAGAAATCAAGGATTGTATGAGTGATTAAAATTATTGAGTACATGCTCCTTATATAGGCAGAGAATTTTAGAGTCCTAAGTTAACTATACTTAGAGTCCTACTATAATACATATTACTACTATAATAATAGTAATGCAATTATAAAAAATCTAATCCTAGTCGTAATATAATCCGAGTTGTAATCTATTTCTAGTCGACTTCACCTAGTACAAGAAGTAGTAGCCTAGTCGATATGTGTCCTAAGCCTAGAGTAACTCTAACTCTGTCATACACGTTGATTGGACCAGGTTTTTCAACATGTTCCATGTATTCAGTTTTCTTTATCTTCAACAATTCCCCTCAAGCTAGAGAGTGGAGAAACAGTTACTCGTAGCTCTCTTCAAAAACCTAGCAAAATCTTATTTTGTCAATGCTTCGGTATGAATGTGATATCAAGTTGTTGCTTATGATAGTTCATTTGCAGATTGATATGAGTAGTCCCACTTGCAAAAATACGTAAGAGAAGTATGGTTATTTGTATCACAAATTTGACATGACTCAGTATTGTTCCTCTCAACTAGGGAAACTTTGATTTTTCGGAGAACCTGGTCCATATTGACTGTTCTGAGAACCAGTTCCCTGTCCAGCAGGATTGAAACCTCTTTATTTAGAGTTGAAGTTATTGTTTTCACTTCCCTTGCCCTTTTGGGTAGAGAATACCATATTATGGTTTTGTAGTGGCACATTTTCTTCATCTTCCCTTATATCAAAACCCTAAGAGAATTAACAAATTGATTAAGGGTGGGATATGGTACCTTACCTAACATGAACGTCCTGAAGGTCTTGTATTTGAGACCTAAAATCTAGCAAAATTGATTACTTTACTATCTTCATTCACAAGTTTTTGAATGGCCGTAAGGACATCATATATGACTTTGAATTCCTTGATGTATTCATCAATCTTTTTGGTTCTTAGCCTAACACTTTGTATTTGTTGTTTAAGCTAAAACTCTTTATCTTTTTTTATTTGAAGATAGCTTCTTCCAAGCATACCCACGTCTCCTTGGTAGTTGAGCAACCCACAATTAGGTACATGTTTTCTTCTGTCAAGGTTCCTAAGATTCAACTCCTTAGCAATACATATTTCTCCACCTAGTCATCAATGTTGCCACTATCAATTGAATCCTTCTCAAACGTTACAACTTTTCCAGCAGTCTGTCAAGTTGAACAACTACTTTTACTTGGTTCATTCTCTATGATGAGATAGGCTAGTCATCACGTGAATCATTGGAATATTTGTGTCATCCATATGAGGTAGTTTGTTGGATTAAGTTTAATGGAGTAAGAGACAATGAGTTGGTGAAGTGAGGAGATCGACATAGTGTTGGTAGACGGGGCCATTGCAATTTAACAATGTGGTTTTTTTTTTATCAATACTCAGAGAGAGGAAAACTTTTAAGCTTTGATACCATGTAGAATTCTCACGTAAAGTAAAAGAGAAATCAAGGATTGTATTGATGATTAAAATTATTGAGTACATGGTTCTTATATAGGGAGATATGTCACGACCCGGGGTTACCTCCTAGAAGTAACACGACGTAATTGACCCCGAAGGGGTCGCATACAAGCCTCATAGCATACATGAACATAAAAGCATAGGAAAATAGTGCGGAATTTAAAACTTTTCTTTACAATCGAAGTCTCTTATAAAATAAAAGAGAACCTATGACACTATTTCTCAAACCATCTATTATACTTGGAATAAAACTCTTGAAATACAATCCTAGGGACATAGCCCTTACAACCAAAGTCTAAAACATAAAAGAAAGACAATAAAGGACATATGGTCAAGCCCTCGAATACAATGAGGACTCACCAATCTTCTTCTTCTTGATCTCCTATGAACCTAACCACGAGGATGGAATCCAATATCTCCAAGCCTACACTTATAGAAAATGTAGAAAGATGGGGTTAGCACAAAAAGTACTAAGTATGGAAGTCATGCATAAAAAACTTAAAATATGCATAAAAAGGGACATTGCATTTGAAATCATGCTATATGCCATTTTTGAACATCATCCTTGAAATAGTTGGAGAATGCAACCAATAAGGCAACTCACATACATTTCATCATAACATGAGAGATATCATTATAATAACAAGCATAGTCTCTAACATCAACATAATACAAATCCCAATCTTTACAATACATAGCCTCCAATCACAAAATAATAGAAAGTCAAATACCAAGATCATCTCATCATTAAGTAATCATCACATAAACAACCCCTAATAAACACTTGTGCAATGTATGGTTGGCATCCCATAATACCAACCCTACTAAGTACTCTTTTGAAGCTACTTTAGTTATGCATTTCATCTTTAGACCTCATCCTAAGCAATAGCCACAAATAAGGAAATAGTCATGTACATTAGTTGAATGATAAGGAAAGTCATTCATAACAACTATATATTTAATATACATGCGTGCACTCAAATCTCATCATAATATAAAGGAACCATCCCATGACATCCTACTAAGTCTACTTGTGCAATGTGGAAGTGAAGTCCCATACCCCCACTCCTACTAAGTAAAACTCACCAAGAAGTCATAGTATAGTTCATGTCTCATTCATTATCTTTATTATATAGGGAAAAGTTGTCATAACCGACATAGACCATGTGAGCTACATGGAATCCGGTGTCGTGTAACCCCACACCGAAAGAAGGTGTATTACTTTCCTAAGGTAGAACTAAATGTATAGCTATAAGATGGATCCACTAGCTAAGGTCCTATGTTGGCACATAGTTATGGGATAAGGAGACTGCTTCTAGAAACCTGCCCTATTGCATTGGCGGAAGGGCTTCCATCTAATGAGTTCACTTTAGGTGACCCAACCTATTGCATTGAAGGAAGGGCCTTTTCCTCAATTTCCATATCCACTCGGTGCTAAGCATTATTTCCCAAATTAGACATCATTAGTCTTGAATTGTATTTACATGTGTGAAGGAGTGCTCTACCCTTCATTCAATACAATTCATTAAAATAGCTCATAGATTCATTAAAGTGAGAATGTGCTTTCAACTTTAGAATCATAATTAGTATGTGAGAATAACTTTCACACCAAGATAATGTGTTCTCATGAGAATGGACTTTCAATCAACACAATATGATCATCATGGTCATGTACATTTCATGCATAATAATGTGTAAGGTGCATATGAGAATTATACTTTCAATTAACACCATTGATACATCATAATCATGTTTATGCATGGAGTGTGTGTGTGTAATTGTCCTTTGCAATGACACAACATCAACATTTTCATCATCCTAGACAATTCATTCATAATCAAGTGTAAGGGTAAGGGAAGAATGACCTTTCAACAATAACACAATATACACAATAGTCATAGGTCTTTCACTTTCTAAATAAATCATAAATTCACACACAATCTTGTCAACATGCACAAACCTTCACAATATGCCCTTCAAGGACTATGGACAAACTCATCCCAAACATGTAGCAATAGAACATTAGATAAGGGAATACCATGATCCAACAACTCATCAATACCTTAATCACATCATGATTGGCACTTTATATTTCAAGTATTCATAAACATGCATATAATATCATGATCAAGTCAATTCATGTTTAGAAGCATTACCCTAAACCAATTCGAGTCTAGGTGATCTAATCTAAGTTATTACATGAAGAAATTCATCATTCTTGGAGGATCACCTTTAACCCTCAATTTGTCTTTCTCATGACACAACCCTAGACTATATCAATTCACCTTAGAAATCCTAGTTTAATCAAGTATACATGTAAAATCACACTTAGATCATGCAATTACAACATAATTAACTCACATTCAATCAATTGGACCAACTTGCAAAACCATCACATAATGCAAAGAAGAACCAAAGCTAGGGATGGGGGTCTCATGGATTCTTGAAGGATTTTGAGTTAAAACCATATGAAATTAATCATACATTCATAAACAAACATGATTCAACCTTTAAAAGCAACTTTAAAAGAAATCCATGGAGTTGAGTTGAAACCCTAGCGAATTGAGTTTTCTAGAGTTGAGTTAAAAGGTTTTGAAAGGGCTCCTTGGGTGATAGCTTCCCAAGGATGAAGAACTCCCATACCTTAGGTGTAGAATCCTTCCAAATTATTAGTGAAAATATCCTTCCTTCAAGCATTCGTTGGTCTCTTTCTTTGTTCTTCAATGGTGGTTCTAGAGAGAAGATGTTTGGAGAGGGAGGTAGTTGGGCTTTGATTTGGGGTCTTGGGTTATAATGACTTAATGAGGTGTTTAATACTTTAAAATACTTTATATATATGAAATAAACCCATATTAAGCAACCCCTACTTAAAACAAACTAAAAACGAATTACCTAAACTAACCCACCTATTGGCCGACTTTGGGCAAATTGTAGGTACAATCCACGCCCCATGGACCTACGGTCCGTCAATTGATCTACTGGGCATGCTGAAGGTCCGTGGTTTTGACCTGAAGCTCCTCAACCAGGCCTTGAACCACGGGGTGTCACTCAATCTATTGGCCGTAGATGGCCATCCGTAGGTCACCTATTTGACAGCTTTTTGTGAACTTTGGCAGCCTTGAGGGTTAGACTTTAGGGTCCTCCCCAAGGACCCTTGGTTTGTCTTTGGGGGGTTGTACCTTGACGTTTAACCCCTAGACACCTCAACCTAAGCTCGGGAAGTCAATATACAACCTAAAACCAAACACCAAACTCAAAAGCTCACACATTAGGCTTTAGTTTCACCTATTAGTTTCTATTAGACTTTAGCTTGGTCTTACTAGATTTCCGAATTGTTACAAGATAATTGTAGAGTCCTCAGTTAACTATAATTAGAGTCTACGACAATACCTATTACTACTATAATAATAAAAATGCAATTATAAATAATCTAATCCTAGTCGATTTCATCTAGTACAAGAAGTAGCAACCTAGTCGATATAAGTGACCTAAACCTAGAGTGACTCTAACTCCGTCGTACACGTTGATTGGACCAGGTTGTTCAACATGTCCCATGTCTTCAGTTTATTTTTATCTTCAACACCCTAATCAAAATTAGGTGAAATTAAATTTGGATAATTTAGATCTTTTGGAACCCAATGGATGAATGAAATCCATTGATAAATCCTCTCATAGGTTGTTCAACCTGTTACATGTCTTCAATTTCCTTTATCTTCAACGCCCTAATCAAAATTAGGTGAAATTGAATTTGGAGAATTTAGATCTTTTGGGACCAATGGATGAATGAAATCCATTGATGAATACTCTCATACCTTGATAAAGAAAACCCAAAAACAATGGAGGAAAAAGGAGACTTGAAGCTTGAATCCTAGATTTCTTCCTTGAAGCTTGAGAGAGTTTGGAGAGGATGAACTTGGATGAGAATTGGGGATTTGAGAAAATGAAAGGGTTTGATTAGATTTAAGAGTTGAAAAGTATTTATAGTTCTTAGAATTTGGGTCAAAATGACATAATATAGGTATTAAATGCATATGAAAAGACCCAAATAACCTTAAGAATAACTGTCAGATGATTTCTACTGTTCCGACCTACGGTCCGTAGGACTTTCTACGATCCATACTGGTCAACCATAGAACCAACTTTCAGAGCTATGGATAATAAAAAACATGGTAAGAAACATACTAGTAGAAAGTTAAGAAAAATAAGAAGAAAATTAAACAAATTATATCCGGAATAAAAAGAACTCAATATCACAAAAACTGTAACGATAAATTAGATCAATTAATAGATAATATATCTAAAATAGAATATAAATATATTCAATATTTAAAAATACAATGAATAACGAGAATAATGAATATAGACGAAAACTTATTGAAATAATTATGGCGAAAAGACAAGAATTAGCACATAGGCAAAATAGACTTAAGAGTAATATATTTGCAGAAATTTGTAAAAAATCTATAGTAGCACAGAGAAAAACTATTTTATATCTACAAATACAAACAAAAAGCTTAGAATATAAACTACAACACAACTTATAAATGAATAAAGAAGAATACGCAATAGATGAAAAAACATATGAAAACCATGACGGATTAAAAATAAAGATAATATTTTCTAATCTAGGAATAAGATACAAGAAAATAGGTGACAATATAAGTTTAATGTTAGAAAAAGAAACGGTAAAACTAGAAGATAGTTTAACTGCTATGATAAGAATAACAAAACAAAATGAAGAAATAGATAGAAAAACGGAAATTGAAAAAATAAAACAACAAACAAAAAAGGAAGTACAACAATTAGAAGACGTAAAAAATACTAAAATAATAGAACTAGAAAAAGAGCTGACAATGCTAAAAGAAATGTATGAAATAAAACAAAAAGAAAAAGAACAAAAAATAAAATTAGCAAATGAGATAATTAAATTTAAAGAAAAATTTCAATTAGAAGATTAATTAGAAGAAAATAACCAAGATAATCTACCTAGAATAAGAGTTGATGAAATAAATAATGATGATCTAGATGAACAGCATTCGAAAACAAGCGAAACATATATGAAACTTTTAGCAAACATAGATAATATAAAGAATTAAGAAGTAAATACAGGAGACGTAGACATGGATGAAAAACCTAGCACATCAGGAGTAAAAAACACAAAAAATTTAAATCCAAAATATTATAATGAAAATTATGGACAATATGATAGAGAAAAAACTATATGAGATAAAAGATTAAATAAAAAATGGACGCCTAAACCAATAACTGAACGACATGATTTTTTAGATTTAGACTGTATAGCAGATATAAATAAAACAATTCAATTATGGATAGGATATATATCAAAACAATTAATAGATAACAAAATAATAATAATAGAGACACCAGGATATATAGAAAGAACGCTTATAGGAACAGTAAAATTATGGCTACAAAATTTATCAGATGAAAGTTTTAAAACTCTAAGAAATAATAAAAAAATTTGATGGTGGAATAGCCACTACAACTATGGAAATATTATATAAATACGAAATAGCTATAAGAAATTAATTTAGTAGTATGACAACAAATGTAATGACTTGAAAAGTTGACTTTGGTCAACCTTCTTGGAAGACGTGCTCAGATGAAAATTCTGACAGCTAGGTTAGCTTCGGAAGATCGATTTTGGTCTAGAACGACCCTTTGTTCACTTCCCAAGACTTTAGATAGCAGTTGTGGAATCTGGCTCAAAACGATACTGGGTGTGGGACCCACTTTTCATCGAAGTGAGCTCCAAATAGAAATTCTGCCTTCACCGTTGAGTCCGAAATATCATTTCCAATCAGATTCCATATAAGGTTTGTATTTTTCCGAGTCCGAACGAGTCCGAAACATCGAAATTTAAGTTTGAAGGGTTGTAGAATTTTGACGCGGCGGTGACGTGGCAGAGCCACGTGACGCCACGTGGCAGAGGAGTGGGAATCTGGAAATTTCCAGAATTTAGGACGAATTTCGTCCAAATTTTTTTCCTTCAACTTCAACTTGAGATTGCTCCTTCATTTTGAGTCCAAATTAAGTGATTCAAAAGGCAAACTTCAAGAGAATTTCGAGGGGAATCTAGCGGTGATCTCAGAAACGCGAGGGGAGGCTTCATTTGAGGTAAGAAATCAATTTTTAGCCACTGCCAGGGTGATTTCCGGATTGTTTTGTTATTGAATTTTGAAATGTGAGATCTTGATCATCGTAAGTCCGTTTTGAGTCATTCTTGAGGCTAACTTGTAGAGTTTTTCGCAAGGATCGTCGTGGTATAATCTGTTTGGGTTGAAAGGGTCTCTTTTTTCATGAAATTGGTGATCTAGGAGCTGCTACTTTTAATTGTTGTGGCTGATTTGCGGTGTTTTAAGCATCTGTTTGTGCTATAATTTTGGGGTATTAGTTTAGTAAGGTATTTGGGACGTTTCCACGAATTCAATTTCGAGATTCTAATTGTGGGCCCCACAATCCCGTTTTAGACCCGATTTTGGATCCGTCTCCGAAAAATATAATTTTAGTGTCAATATATTCGTGATGACGAGGTGATTAACCTTTTGTTAGTGGGGAAGCATTTGGAGACTGTTCGGAGAGGAAAAGATCCAGTACCGTAAGTTGGAGCACGCGTGATCGGCTTTCAGGTAGGCTATGGCTTTCTCTCGTGAGATTGAGCATGTTTGGGCAATTGTTTATTGATTTGCTTGAGTATGGAGGGGTTCGGGTGTCGAGCATGCTAAATTTCTATAATTCCTGCCTTAGACCTTATTTCGGGAAAGTGTTGGATTATGACAGCATGTCTCTTGATATTATTGAATATCCATATCTGGTGGTGTATATGATAATATTGAATTGAAGTATGTTTGGCCTTAGTCTAGGCTTAGACTAGTGTTGCCATAGACTTGCGAGATTTCGGATGTCGTTGGGCAGTAGAAC